>NC_046659.1:140739301-140810555 GCF_010883055.1 Belonocnema kinseyi | reverse complement strand
TTTCTTTAATTACAGCATTGATTAGTTGTAATAGATAATTGTTTTGTACTAAAGTTTTTTCAATTAACTTAAATTTTCATTCCGGAATTTCATATAATTTAATTTGACACATCTTAGATATGGTTTGAGGACTTACGTTCTAAATCAGCACCATTTAGCGCTGCCTCTGATTACTAAAAGTAAATGAACCTATAGATCCATGACAGCAATTGTTATCAAACTCTGCTTTCTCAAAATTTTTGTAAATATTAAATTTCGCTTAATTTCTTATGAATAAACGTTACAAATGATTAAAAATGTATGCATAAAAAGATTTTTATACACAAAATATTCATTTAAATACTGGAAGTATAATCTGTTTTAATTGAAAGAAGAAATATCAATTATTACACTGAAGCAGTAATGTAATAATTTATAATTGTAAAAATATAAATTTTATAGTATATTTCATTATTTGTTCCACGATAAGAATAATACTGAAAATATTGCGCGTATAATAAATTATTATGAGGACAAATACCTGTCCATTTTTGTACAAATTAAAATAAACCACATAAAGTAAATTTTACTTTATTTAAAATATTTCAAACAAACATATATATATATATCTTTTATTTAATACTTACCAATCAACAGATTCTCTTAAATCAGCATGTAATAGTAAACACAGTACGTATAACAATATGCACAATACAACTTACAGCCAGTGTTATATAATAAAAAATTCAATTTGACACTTCGACTAATTTTCATTTTTGTGGGGTCAAAATAATTGAAAATATTGTGGTTGCACATGCGCATTGAATTTTACTGACTCTCAGCGACATCTCGCGTTTACCCAGAACACCAAAACGTAATGTCTTCAAAACAATAAATGGGAGTGCCATCTTTATCAAAGTTCTAAATTTATGGGACATTTAAAATCTGGTCACGTTCTCGTGACTGTGAATTTTACCTTCACCAATATTTTCCTTATCATTAAACCTTATAATATTGTACGTTTATTTCCAAAAACTATAAATTGCAATAATGAAAGTTTCATAATATTAAAACTGCGAAAATAGTAGAGTCTTCTTGCAATTCTTTATCAATATTTCTTTATACTCGACATATAAAATTTAAAGAAAATTAAGTAATGCAAAAATATTAGATAAGGGGGCTTCCATAAACCACGTGGCCCAATTTTTGCCACTTTTCGACTCCCCCTCTTCCCATGTGGTCCACCGTGGCATTATCTTCTCCCCCCCTCCCCAGGGGTGCAACGTTTTTTTTTCTATTTCTTGTAAAAAGAAAATAAAACCAAGAAGTATGAGTCCCTGTAATAAGCGTAGAATAAAAAAAAATTAATATTTTCAGATTTCAGCGCAAAAGTAAAGATTATTCTATTATTTTAAATGCGCGATTTTTCCAACTGTCTAAAATGCCACCATAAGAATAAGATACCTCCGAATCTGATTCACTTCTATTTCCACAGCGACTGTCACACGGTTTTAAAAAAGATTTAATATTGAAAAGTAGGTTAAATAAAGGCTTTCGTTAAATTTTACCAAGTCGATTCAGAGGAATAGGATTTGCACTTTTTTTGTTCCTGTTAGTGGATTTTTAGACGGAAGAAAAATTGCGTATTCATAGGAATACAAGTTCTTAATTTTTCGGAATTCAACGCTTATTACCCGGGTGGTGCCCTATGTAAATGTTAAAAAAATTCCGAAAAATTTAAGATACAAAAGGAACTGAAATTTACGAAATTAGGTTGCTGAAAATTAAATTCCGTAACTTGTATAGTAAATTTACTAAATTTTTATTTAACTTCAGAAGTGGTTTCTAAAAATTGCGTATATTTTCCTAAAATTCCTAAATCGTAACAAAAATGTAAGTTATCGAGACGTAAAGAAATGCGCAGTTGCATGCGCACTCCTCGATCTGGAGCGCATGCGGCTAGCAAACGAAGCATGAAGGTTCAGTATTGGTGGTAATCGGCGTGTTCGAAAAATTTTGTTATGATTTCTTACGAAAGGGGGGAAATTTTATTCTCTAACATAATTTTTTAGAACATCATACGCTGAACGAATCTGGTGAGGAAAAACGAACGTGGCTAACAACAATTCTTGTTATTGATTAAGTTACCTTGTATTTATTTTTCTGCAGTGGCTTTCTCCACAATATTACCGTTTTAGTTACAAATCTTATTATTTGTTTGAAAATTTATCAATTTTGTTGAAACGATATCGTTTCTGGTTGAAAATTGAATTTTTGTGTTAAAAATTCAACCAGTTTCAAAGAAAATTGATTTATTTTTTGAATCTCATATTTCAATGCTAAAAAGTCAAACAAAAATCTTTGTTGGTTGAAAATTCAACTATTTATTGAAAATTTGTTTTTCTATTAAAAAAATTAATCTATTCGACTAGAAATTGCATCTTTCTTTGATAAAAATGCAACGGTTTGGTTTAATATTCAAGAATTTTGTATTATAGTATTTTTTCTTCGGTGTTAAAAATTCAACTGTTTGTTGAAAATTCATATTTTAGAGTAGTAAATGCAACTATTCTCATAGACCATTTTTTTCTCATTCAAAACATATATTTCTATGCTGTTTTAATTGTTTGGTTAAAACATCCTATTTTTGGGTTGAAAAAACAAGTATGATTTTTGTGCAAGATTTGATTCTTCTAGAAAACGTTTATTTTTATGTTAAAATGTCAAAGTAAAGTCTTATTCGAATGAAAATTTAATTTCTTTTCACTTCGTATTTTTGATTTGAAAATTCATCCATTTTATTTGAAATTTCATCTTTCTTGGATGAAAATGCTACTGTTTGCTTCAAAGTTAATCTTTTCTATGTCTGAGCATACAACTTCTTTTGTTCAAAATTTTGGTTGAACCACTTTGTTATGTACTGTGATTATAAACAATATAAACAATATAATAATAATAATAATAATAACGTTCTTCAACGAGTAAATTTCTACGTAACAGCAAGATCTCAAAAGAAGGATATCTTCGAGACGAACTTGTAGGAAGAAAGAAAAGATTTCTACGGAACCACAAGAAGGCCAAAAGAAACTTCGGAATTCTACGAAATTTATGAAAAAACAGCGACGAGAGTTCCACGGAACGCACGACGAACCCTGGACTTTGCTAAGGTGTGGCCCGTTTACCAGAAAAGTACTATTTATTGTCATACGAAAAACAATTGATTACGAAATTCTAAAAGGAATTAACTGATCGCAACCACAAAAATGCAACAATCAACGCAGAAGCAGCAACGAAAAAGCAGAAATCAACGCAGAACTACAACGCGCCAGCCAACGCTTAGGAAATATTGCTCCGCGCCCGCCAACAGGCCTGTGACGGAAAGGAGTGACAGCAAATTTGTCGTCAAACTATTGTAACCCATTAGGCTTGCGACGGTACGCACGCTCATTTTTTTAACGGGAAAAAACTGTCATGTAAAAACGAATCGGAAAACGGAAAGTTAGAAAAAGGAAAAGGAGGAAAATTAAAACTAGCTAAAGATAAATTAATAGAAGATTAGACTGGAAAGTAGGTAAACTGGAATTTAAATATTTTGGAGGAAACAGACATAGTGGAGAAAATTAGTAACCCCTTCCATACAGCAGAAAAGATGTCAACAGCGTACGCATCACCCGGTCGAATCAATAAATCCACTTCATTCAACCCTTTCACTCCAACACTCACTAGACCATCCCACGGAATTCGTAAATTAGATTTATTGAACCAGCATGAACTCGGTCAAGTTTAAGGCCGTATTGATTTAATCCTGGCTAAAGATATAATAAGAATAGCAGAAACCCTGAATTATAATCTTTAAAATCAAATCTAAGCATATCCACTTCAGTGGCGTTATGCAGATAAAAATTAGAAAATGTACGACAAGGATTTTAAAGCATACAAATTTATAGTCAACGCTTCAGGGGCGTTTTTTAATTAATTAAATTACGCTCTACAATCCGAACACAGTTCGGGAATTGAAAGAAGAAATTTCGTTGAAAATGGAAGAAACGGCGGCAGTTAAAACATATGTTATGAATTTAAGGCTAATAAAACCTGAAAGTTTAAATAAAGCGTTGCAAGAAACACTAGAGGCAGAAATATAAATTAAGGAGAAAAATAAAAATAGAATAACAAAACCAAGTTTGAATAAACCTAAACCCTAGTTCTTACAGCCATAAATTGCAACGTTTATACCTAGACCTCAGTTAAATAGAACACCACTTTTATTTAAAGCACCTAACCGAAATATTCCATCAATCAATCGACCGCAAAAGAAATGCCATAGATGTGGAAAGTTAGGACATCTAGCAGCGCAATGCTATGTTAAATTTCCAAATTTTCAGAATACTCAAAAACCCCAAACGACGACCTCAAACTCAGATCAGGACAACAAGATAACAGGAAGAAGAGGGAAATTACTTAGAAAACCCAGTGACGACGAAAGAGGAAATAATGGAACAGATAGAATACGAGGACCTAGCCGAGTTTCAGCAGTATGTGGACAATTATTATCCATTAGAGGAAGAACAGAATATAGCAGAGAATACAACTTACTCGTTGACTCAGGAGCATCGATTCACATTATAAAGGAGAGCGAATTACCTGATAGATTTGAAAAAATAAAATTTCTTAAGAAACTTGCAATAGGTAATGATGGATACCAGTGATTAGAAGCAGCCTATATACCATCTGCAAGAAAAAAACATTAGATGACGATTTTTCTCTACCAGAAACTGCAATTAGTGGTCTACCCTTCTTTAAAAAATACTATAGGTACGCCCTTACAAAAAAATGCTTAATTTTAAATGACATAAAATTACCACTTTATAAGCACGGAAAATACATCGCTAAAATACTTCTAAAATCTGCAGAATAGAAGTAGCAGAGGCAGACGGAAAGATTTTGATATAAACCAAGAAGGAATATCAGAAGGTAATTATCAAATAAAAAATAATAAAATAATTTTAACATTATTTAATTATAACATAAAATTCATAAAAATACCAAACACTATTAATTATGGGCTAAATTTTTCTCTGCATTCTACATGGGTGCAGAATTTCACCATATCCTGATGGAAGAAAAATCTAAAAATTTACAGTATTTTCAACAACTCAAGGATATTTGGAGTATAACATAATGACATTTGGTTTAAAAAACGTACCTGCAACATTGCAACGTATAATGGAAAATGCCTTTAGAGGACTTATAGGCCATAAATGTTTTCTTTATATCGCTGGTATAGTAGTATTCAGTGAAACACTACATGAATATAACAAGAATTTAATTGACATTCTTGAAAGAATTAAAAATTCAGGATTACGATTAGAACCATCTAAATGCAAATACCTTAGACCGGAATTAGAATATTCAGGATATTTGATCACAGGCAATAGAGTTAAACCTAATCCAGCAAAAACAGAAGCGGTAAAAAAATTTAAAACACCAACTACAGTTAAACAAATTCAATCATTTCTAGTATTATCTGGATGCTATAGAAAATTTATCAAAAACTTTTCTACAATAGCAAAATCTCCAAACAACCTAATACGAAAAGAAGTAATATTCGATTGGACACTGAGAAGTCAAGAAAGCTTTGACAAATTGAAAGAACTTTTATGCAATACACCTGTACTCCAATTTCCAAATTTTAACGAACAATTAAGTTTAACAACGGATGCACCTAACGTTGGCTTAGGAGCTGTACCGTCAAAAAAGGACACACATGCCTTTTCATATTCAGATCACTTAACAAAGCCGAAGAAAATTATAACACTAGTGAAAAAGAGCTTTTCGCAATTATCTGGGCAGTTAAAAGATTGAGAAAGTATCTACTTGGAAATCCCTTTAAAATTCAAACGGATTATACAGTCTTAGTTTGGCTTTAAAATGTAAAATACTTTAGTTCAAGATTACTTCGATGGAGATTACGCCTTGAAGAATATAAGTACGAATAGTATATGTAAAAGGAAAAGATAACCGAGCAGCCGACTGTCTATCAAGATTATTTCCTCTCCAAGATCAGGACACAGTTCATGATTCAGATAATACGGTACCATTGGATAGCAGTGATTCTGGTAAAGAATGTGAAAATTCCAAAATTTTTCACAAGAAACCGAGAACTTTCATGATCATCATCATCATCATAATCAGAAGAAGAAGAAGAAGAAGAAGAAGAAGAAGAAGAAGAAGAAGAAGAAGAAGAAGAAGAAAAAGACGACAAAGAAGAAAAAGAAGACAGCCAAAGATATGAAGAATTTCTAGAATGGAAAAAAAACTCTATAACAAATGCAGGATCCAATGCTGAAAGTAAACTATTCAAAGAGGTAAAAAAATCGGATATGCCTGATTGAAACCAGAAAAATTGGGTAAGAAACTTAAGATCATTGATAATCGACTTTAGATATAGAGAATTGACAAAGCTAAGATGGATTTTTGGTGATCTAACCTTTACACCATTAGAAAAAGTAACACTTTTGGAGATATTACAATATCTATCTAATTATTACCCCGAAATAGGATTCCACGTATGTTATAATAAAACCAGAGAATTAAGTAAAGAAGAAAGGAAAACCATTATTGAAGAAGCTCACGCCAACAACCTTGGAGAGAAAAATACGATTCCAAAAGCAAAAGAAATTAGTGAATGGAACAATACGGATGAAGAAATTAAGAAATACGTAAAAGGATGCCCTATTTGCCAATTGCAGAAGACTACAAGAGTAACTAATCAAGCACAATCAATTATTCCAGACACACTAATTAATCCTAATGAAAAAATTGCGTTAAAAGTTTTGGGTCCCTTACCCGAATCAAAACTAGGAAATAAATACATTTTTAGTATCCAAGGCTGATTAATAAGATAGACAGTTCTAGTGTCCATGAAAAATGAATCTGCAGAAACTGTAATCGAAAGTATATATATCATATATCACCTTTTGAGATGACCATCGGAAAAGATCCTAATATCCCATCAGCAATAACAAGATCACCAACTTTTACTTACGCTGATTCAATACAGAAATGGAAACTTAAATACGATTATATTATCCGGAAAGCTAAAAAAAGAATAGAAGTTGAAAAAGAGAAGACCAAAAAACGTATAGATGAAAGTATAATAAAAGCCATCCAGTTTATAAAGTAGGAGATCAAGGCAAGTAGAAAAATGACACAAAACAAAATAAATTAGACCCAAGCTGGAAAGATCCAGGAATCTTTACAGAAATTACAACAAATAATAATTTAGAAATTAAATTTGAAGGTAAAACGCTTCAATTTCATATCGATCAGGTGGTGCCATTTTATGTTTCAGAAAAGTAATGATTCTTTTAACTATGGATGCTGATAACGACAACACCAGCAAACTACATAATACAGGAAATTTATGGAAACATCCACATGGAGAAAATTGGTGTAGCCTACGTGTACCACGAGAATTGAAAATTAATTATAGGAGTTTATTTAACCACTACAGAAAACAAATTTCAAGCCATAGAACGAACAATTAATTTAATAGAAAAGACATGCGAAAATAAATGTACAGCGAAAAATGAAATAAGATTAATAAAACATAGACGTAACAAATTAATAAATAAAATTACTATTTTACATAAGTTACTTGGAAAACAAAGGCATAAAACAGGATGAGTTAATGTCATAGGCGATATTTCTAAAACTCTTTGTAGAACTCTGACTTAATTAAATTTAAACCAAACACATTTAGAATTCGATAATCTATATCAAGACAATGAAAATATAGTTTCTGTTTTAAATAACTAAACAAGAATCCTCAAAATAGTATGAGACAGGGATTACGATAAAATTGCATTACAATCTCAAGAAATTGAAAAAATAAATTCTAATACTAAAGATAATTTCATTAACATGAAATTAATTTCAACAACTATCTTCATTGAAGAAATAAATGAAAATATTAATACAGAAATAGATGCTATAAATAATGGTATATAGGGTATCATACATCCGCAGATCTTAACACCTGAATTCTTAAAAAATACATTAGAAGAATTTGAGATGCAGCATAGAGCAAAATATACGATTTCGAGGAAGACAACTAAATAATTTTCGATATTAGCTCAATATCACTAGCAGTAGTAAATATTCCTTTCCCTAATTCCCGATCATGATTTGATAATTGAATCTAAAGACAGTTATGCACCGACCAATAAGGAGGCAATTAACAAATGTAAAAAAAAATATGGGCATTCAATATGTAAAAGAAATCAGCCTAATTTAAAAAGTTATGAAACAAATACTTGTGAAGTAAGTTTACTGAGAAGGTGCGGAAATAAAATCGAATCATATAAACTCGAACTTTCAAGTAACTTAAACATGGCGAAAACAATTTTCATTAACGAAAACTACGATATGCAACGTAACCTAGGAAACTTAGATTACCTAAAAGATAATTTAATTCAAATGTCCAAGCAAATAAATATTGATGTACTTTAGAAAGCACAACTTAGTTTGAGCGATGTCCAGAGTATACTGAATAATATGACCACCCATAAAAAACCAAAAGGTTGGAGCGAAACTAATTCAGAATGGTTACATCATTTAGATTATACAAGACTATTATGTGCGCGCGTTCACTTTTTTAATCCTTTTTATCATTTACTCAATTTTCTAATAACAATTTATTTGTTAAAATTGTCTGAACACTTATATTCTTGTTCACCTATTACGTAACGTTATTTTAAACCCTTTTACCTTCCCACATCCTAACTGCAGTTACGTAAAATTTTTTTTATATTAGTTTAAAAAAGTTAATAGACGTTTTGTAAGTAAAATTAGATTTTTAGGATGAAGTGCGGTATAGAAATACATTTAACAATATTTTGACGCAACACAACAATGCTTTTTTGATATTTTTTTAGTTACACACATTATCAAATTATTTACAAGGAAAGAAGTATCAAGCAAGGTTTAAAATATTTTAAATCTATGCAAAGCCTCAAGAATTCCTAAAAATATTCAAAAATTTCTTACAAATTTGAAGAAAATTATCACAGATTTTTGAATATTTCAGATTCATCAACTAAAAATCTAGATTAAAAAAAATATTTTACAGGATCTTACAGAACAATAGGAAAAGTTCGAGCCCTGTTAAAATAAATATATACACAATGCCTTTTAAATTCTTAATAATATTTTTATCTGACTGGGATTTTTCTTGAAATTTTTAGAAGTTATTTTAAATGTAAAACGCTGCCTCAAAACATCCCCAATTTTTCTAGGAACTTGGATAACATGTATTCCTTCACTTGAGACCTTTCGAAGTTATTTTAATTAAAGGCGTGTGATAGTTTATCACATAGGTTTTCAGTTTTCCACATATTTTGTTAACAATTTTTAATCTGGAAAAAACATTAGTGACCAGACGTTTGCGTTTGCAACGTCTGACTTTCTTTTTTTTCAAAACTTTCACATAAATCTGCATTTTTTAAATCTTCTGCAGTTAAAAAATCTTCTTTACTCTCCTTTAATCTTCGCTATATTGATAGAATTTTATGGTTAATTTTATTTTTTATTTTTAATGTTACCAAATTGACACATTTTGCTTTAAAATCTTCCACTCTTTTTCGAAATTTAAGGAAATATTTGATGCTTCCAAATCTTTTTAAAATTTCTCCTAAAGCTCATATTTCAAATTTAAAAATCTAAATAAATTATTTTGGGAACCTAAAGAATTTATGTCATTATCCTGAATTTTTTAAAAAGTCCTCAAATATCTTATAAATTTTCATTGTTTTTTACTCGTTTCAAAACTTCTACATATCTATTAAATTTACTTAAATTTGTTCTAAAATTATATATTATGGCACGGTGTTGCTTTAAAAACTTTTAAACCCTTTTTTTTTATTTTATGAAATAATTTGAAACATTTTGTAATATTTTGTAATGATCTCTTAGAACTCATTATTAAAGAATTGTTAAAATTTTCTGATGAATCTCAAAAACTTTCGAAATTATTAAGACGCTTCTATTGTTCTAATTCTTAAAATAAGTTTTTTCAATACTTTTATTTTACTAATCTCTTTGAAAAATTATTTTTGAAATTATTTCACAACATAAAATACTTAATTTAAAATAATTTATAATTGAATCTTTATCTAGTTCGATGTTGTGAAAAAATTAGTCATCTAACAATTAATTGATTTTTTCATGAATGGTAACATAAAAAGCATTAAGCAATCATTTTTATTCAAACATAGAAATAATTTGTACGTATTTTCATATGATTTGAAAAGTCGAATGCAAATACACATTTCAGTATATCAGAATCATTTGAAAAATTATCTAATTGAAATAATATAATTGCAAATATATATTAAATTTTAATATTCAAATTAAATTCAATAGACCAATATAGAACCTTTAAGTCAATAATTAATTTATGTTACTTAAATTTCAGGAACTAAGTTTTAATCTTTATTTACTTTAATAATCAAAAAACGTTAATTAGCTAATAATCCATTGACCACTTTACAAAAGAAAAACCATTAAATTTTTTTTTATTTTTTATTATTACACCATTAAGACATTTCCCTTTCAGGATAGGTGTGACTCGCTTGGTGGGGAAAGAAGTAATGTGGGGAAGGGATAGATAATTTTCAGATTGACTCAGAATTCACGTGTTATTTATATAAATAACACGTTCAATCGACAACCCTGCTCCGACTCAGGTTGCTGATCAATCTCTCTAGCAATCACCCCAAGTGAAGATCCTCGCAAAGTCGTTATGTAAAGTTCCCCAATGGGGTCCATTAATTTTTAAGTTATTTTGTTTCAGGCGTCATTCACTCTACTGACACTCTTTTTATTAACTATTTGCTGTTATAAAACATTTAAATAATTTTAGCTTTATATATATTTTTAAATTAAAACTCTTATTTATAAACTTTTTATTTAATCTTAAACTTTTAAACTAATTCCAGAAAATGTCACTTTTAGTAGAATCAGTTAATAATGAATTAATCAGTTCACAAAATGAAAAACATGAAACAATTATTTTCATCGAAACATTCAAGTAATGTTTACATTATCTGTATATTCTCTTTTAAATTTTTAAACAGCATTTCTATACGTGTAATTTATTCATAACCTTTGTCACTAATTAAAACCAATATGAAGAAAGTGTGAAGAAAATTATTAGCTAATAATGGATTAAATGGTTCACAATATAAAAAGCCTCAAATGATTTGTCTCACTGATTTTAAATTTTATTTACAAAAATTTCATTTTTTAGTGACTTAATATTAATCTGAGGGAAAAAATTAAAACATTTTTACATATACTTTTGAAAATTGAATGAAAACATTAATCTCAGAACACCATTATATAACCTAAAAGTAAATAATTAATTAATTTATTACTTATGTTACTTAAATTTAAGGTAATAAATTTCAATCTTCATTGAATGTAATGTTCTAAAAAAATATTCAGCTTATATCAATAATCATTTCACAAAATAAGAAGCATTAAACTATAATTATCACTAAAACATTTAAATAATTTTTAGTTAATATATTATTTTAAGTTTGAACTTTTATTTCTAAAATTTTTATTTATTAATAAAAATGTAAACTAATTCCAGAAAATCTGAAATTTGTTAAAATCAGGTGATAGTTAATTATTCATTTCGCAACATAAAAAGCATTACACAATTATTTTCATGAAAACATTCAAATGATGTTTACATTATATTCTCATTTAAAATTATAACTGTAGTTCTCTACATTTCATGTTATTAATAAGCTTTCTAACTAAGTTAAAAAAAATTAAATATGTGTACATATAATTTAGAAAATTGAATTTAAGTACTCATTTTACAATATCGGAAGCACCATAAAAAATTATATAATTGTAATACAAGTATTTGAAAGAAAAAAATAAACTTTTATTATTAAAGTAACAGATAATATTTAATTACAGAATCTGAGAGAAAATAACATATTTATATTACTAAGTATTAAACAATTCAAATCCAATCTTTATGTACATTGATATTTTATTTTTTATTGTTAAATTTTAATTTATATTATGATAATATTGAACTTAATGATTCCGCAATAAATCTATTAATTTAATAATCTTTTATATTATTTAACGAAATTATATTTTAAGATAAAATTTAAAAAAATATTTCTGTAACATTGAATAAACCAATTAAAAATGTATTAAAATTATATTTAATTTTTATTTGATACATAATTTAAAAGTATGAGATATAAATATAATATTATTATTAAAAATTAATAGCGTGTATAACATGATATTATTAAGCTTTATAGTTTGCAAATATAAAAATAAATGAAATATTATTTATAATATTTTTATTATAAAATATTATTTATAATAATTTATAAGAAATAACATCTGTTACTGAAAGTGAAAATAAAAAGACACAGAACAAAAATAATTATCGGCGATCGATAATAGTAGAAACCTAGTTTTTCATTACGATTGATTTTATACGTTGAGGAAAGATGTCGCCATAGAATAAATCACGTCATTAACTTGACCATGTAAGATTTCGTCCCCATGCGCTACTAATGGATGTTGCGAGTTTTTATATACAGGATAACGATAGGATCAGTAACTATGTAGTTTCTTTTTAACTGTGGGACACTAAGGCATATAACTAGATGTATACCTAAGAAAATTATACTTTTTGTATTAAAAATAGAATAAAAAATCTACCTAATGTTGTAACTTATATATCTACTGTAGAAACAGTACAACCACGAACGTCCCTATTAACATCGTCAAATACGAGAAGAGTTCATTTCTAAAATCGAAGAATTTTGAGGATGAAATAATGTTTGAACAGGGGGGTGTTATGCACTCTAATTATAAACGATATAAACAATATAATAATAACAATACTCTATATATTATTTGTAATCAATAAAATGTACAACCGCCTTTTGCCACGTAATCAATACAATGTATATCTGTTTTTAATATAAGAACCGCCGCTTCGTGTTGGCTTAGTCAGTTCTCATCATTTGTTTGTCCGAGACACACTGTAATCTGTTGCTCTTAAATATAATTTAATTATATCTATTTAAAGTGGTTAATACTTTTGGTGATCCTAAACCATCAACGCATAACAACTTTTTAAAGAAATTTTTTTTAGGCAGCATTCGTATTTTAGTTGAAAGTTAATTTCTTTGGTTCAAGATTTAGCTATTCTGCTACAAAATAAATTTTTTGCTAGAAGGTTATATTTTCTGGTTGAAAATTCAATTTTTCACCAAAGAATTACATACGAATATTACTTATAAAAAATAAAATGAAATTTTGTATACATTTTGTGAGTAAATTTCTCTAAACATGTAATGTCTAGAGACATTATTGTTGGTTCATTAATTTTAACATAAATTTGCAGTATATAATTTTCTTTAAAATAAAAATTAAAGTAAGACTATATACGAACGAATTGCATATATAAATAACTATATTATATAATATACTCAATATTTAAAATGTCAAAAAAATTCTTATCATAAAAAATGGGCGTTAATGATATAGTTAACTTAGGACGAATACATACTTCATTTTTGATATTAAAATAATGAACTAACAACAATTTTGTAACCTCTACGAATTTTTAGTTACATTAACTGAAAATTCCGAAACTGCAACAGAATTTTGTGATACATGTGACTGAAGTTTCATGCAGTTACCGTTTCTAAAATTTCTGTTACAGTTTCGGAAAATTTAGAAACGGATTCTGCATAAAGCTTTAGTGACGGATCTCTCAAAATTCCTACATTAATGTCTAACAGTGTAGTCTTAATACGTAAAACAGCCTTATTTTTATAATTGAATTTTTTGAACTATGACAATTTTTAAATCCAGTATCAAATATTCAAGAATATTTTGCGTTTTGATTACTACTTCTAAATACTAATATAGCTCTAAGACTTAGAACATTCTTATGTTTATAATAAACCTTTTAAAACCATAATATTCCAAGAACTCAGCATAAAATGTTCGAGGATTTGTTTGCATTTAAAACTCTATAACTCAGTCCCATAGAATAAATAAAAATAATTCTACAAACTGCAAGATTCGCTTTTCAAACCTTACGAACATATATTTTCAAATTCTCATAAATTCCTAAAGAACACATTCATCAAAGAAATTTTCGGTCACCACAGTGTGCCCACTCTAATGTATTTGGGGGGGGGGGGGGGGGGGGGGGGGGTACTTAAAGATTGTGGCAAAATGTGAGA
This sequence comes from Belonocnema kinseyi, assembly GCF_010883055.1. Classification (NCBI taxonomy): domain Eukaryota; kingdom Metazoa; phylum Arthropoda; class Insecta; order Hymenoptera; family Cynipidae; genus Belonocnema; species Belonocnema kinseyi. The sequence goes on along the minus strand of NC_046659.1, from coordinate 140,796,273 downwards.
TCCGCGTCACCTAGGGGACGTAGCAAGAATTATTATCTACAGCAACGACCCCCCTCCTTCCCTTTTCACCTTAATTTTTAGGTTATGTTGTCTTCTCTTTCTGAAATAAATACATGAATAATAATAACCAATAAAACAAACCAAAAATTAAACAAAATAAAATCTATCATCGATCAAACGCAATCAAGTGTTTAAGTCTGTTGCAATCGATCTATCACAGATTCGAACAGACTTTAAAATTGATTGTTCGTTCTATCAGAACGATTCCAACAGACTTTAACACTTTATTGCATTTGATCGATGATCGGTTTTATTCGGTTCCATTTGTAGTTTGTATTATGGGTGAAAATCCATTATGTGTCCAAGTTTATCACGCAAAAAAAAATATAATTCTTGCAGCTACAGTGAACTTGAGCAGACGTGAGCAGACGATAGAACGTTTATCGTCTGCTCAAGTTCATTTCGAATTCTGAATTCACACGAGCGCCACCTAGGGGACGTAGCAATTACTATAATCCGTTCACCACTTTTCTATGGGAGTGGGCACACCGTGACTCTGACTACTATGGTCGGAGCTCGTTTCCGTTACCTACTCGACCACGGTTCGTTTACATAGATCGGAAACTCGCTCGCTGGTTCTATTCCGCTGAGTGGTGTAGTGGGGGCAAAATGCCCCTACACGATAAATCCAGGGCGGTGAGAATTGAATCGCACCAGGTACAAGATTTAGAATGCGGGAATCTCATCCGCGACGAATAATGCTCCAGAGAAAAGCAATACTTCCTCCATTTCACACTCCTCTATAAAACTCGGTGAATGTCGAAAATAACAAAAAAAAAGACCCCAAAATAATTAGCATTAGTGACTCTCACTCTCTCTCCTTATGATAAGCCCATAAGATTGTAATTGACAAAAGAAAATGATGAAACGTTTCAGGAAAAAAATATCAGAAATCAAATCGGTTGGCCCTCGATCTAGTCTCGTTTTCTCGCGGATATTTCCTTCAAGAGAGGAAGAGCTGTTTTCAAATGATTGAAAACAAAAACAATAAAAAGTGATTTGAAAGGGAAGCGTGCAACATTACACTGTATAATACAAGTATTAAAAGATGATTTCGTATTTTAATCCTAATCCCTTGATATATTTTGTGTTTCAAAAGAAAAGTTTTAATATCTATAAAAAAAGACATGCGCAAAAATGTACATTCCACGTAAGATGCTTTAGAACTCTTACTGGTATTTGTCAAAGAGAAAACTATTTAAGAAAAAATTTGTTCAAATTTGGTAACAGTATAATTTATAAATTTTATATTATTATAAACTGTGCGAGAACATGAAAGTTCTATGCGAAAGTGATTTAAATTAATCTTATAATAATTATTATACAATTAGGTTCATAATAATAATCAATTATAAATTACTGTCAAAATTTCATATATCGTGAAACTTATTTCTCTCATACATAATACGAAATGAACAAATGCTACATTGGAATAAACTTGGTTGATCTCAGGCTCTGGTAACTCAATGCTTTAGAAGCGGTCGCGTATATTCGACTGTGGCGCCATCTAACAAGCCCGCAGGTTTTTAAGATAAGATAAAAGATGCTTGAGATTATATCCAGATGATTTTTAGATGATTTAATTTAAAAACTTATAAATTGAAAAACTAATAGAAGAAACAAATAGAAATACATAAAGAATTGTTTAGTTAATTATTTATGTATTTCTGTTTGCTTTTTCTATTGGTTTTTCCATTAGAAAAATTGTTTTGAAGAAATAAGAAGATGATTCATGTATGGTTGAAGGCAGTTTTTATTTGAAACTTGTAATTATTTTCACAAACATTGGATCACAACCGATTCTTTCACATTTTGGATACTGATGATACTTTTCCGGACGAGTTGATGGACAGCTTAAAACTGAACACTTCTGTTTATCACTTAAAAAGCTCATTTTTAGTATTTTTTTGACAGCACTGGACACCACAAACAAACACAAGACACTCAAAACATTCGACAGCTGTGATTTGGTAAACAGTAAAGGAATGAGAGAGATAGATTCAAGTATGGCCCCTGAGCGACGTGAAGGGGGGAACGACCGACAGAGCCATCTAACCAGGCCGCAAAACACTATCAGAAATATAAGTGACCGCGGTTTCCTATACTAGTGTCCAGAGCCTGGTTGATCTTTTCCGCGAAGTTGATCATGTTCTGATGTTTGTCAATCAATAATTTTGCTACGTTTTTTTTATTCGATGCCAATAATTTAATCTACAATATTAATTTTCATTTCACAAACCGTTTTAATTTAATTCGTACTATTTTAATCTTAGTACCAGTGCGTAAAATCTGAAATTAATTAATTCAACAATTTAAAACACAGTTAAACAAAATGTGACAAATTTGTTCCTGCCAGATTCAAATCCGACCTCCATTAATATGTATAATTTGTAAATTTTTTGTAACCGAGCACGTATCAAAAATTTCTGAAATGAGACTCCAAGGGAATAGAATAACAAGTAAATGAAATAGAAATGAATTACTTTTTCGAGGCCAAGCGCTCATGAACCGTAAAATGTTCGTCATAGGGCGAGAAATGGTGCATGCAAAACTGTGAAGGATATTAGGTTTTTCTTATTTTTCCCGTGTAAATCTTTATAGTCTGAGAAAGAATATAATGTTGATGTGTATATTTTCGCATATACTGGCATCATCAAAATAACGTGCTAATTTTCCCTATAAATTCTGAGGCCTGATTTGGATTCAGCGGCTCAAAATCCATAAGGGTAGCATAGCTACTTGTCCCGTGCAGACAATTTCTTTTTGTGGGCATGTGTTATTAATTTTTTTATAGAAACACAATAGCACAATTATGATAATTGCTATTATTTTTAACCAAAATTCATTTTGGACTTTATTTTTAATTTTGCTGTTGCTTTTACTTTGAATCAAAGAAATCACTTTTGTATCACCGGATGACAAGCTTATGCCATAAGAATGGTATAATTCGAAACAATATGTCTTGAATGGATTAACCTATCAATCAAATGTTTGTTAAGTAACAAGCAGGTCTTTTTTATTAATATTTTCTTCATAAATTCCACTTAATGGTATGTGGAGCTATTATTGGAAATGCTTCCCTAAACTAAAGGTCCGATTCATTAGCCAGGCAATTTGGATAAAAAATAAAAAAATGAGAACACTTTGAAAATAGTTGAAAACACTTTTTTTCAATATTAGAAAATTCTCTGTACGTTTATTCGTAGCGCTCAACGAGAGGAGAAAAATGTTGCTTCTTGAATGCCCTAGAAGATTATTATATAAACTTAATGAATTTTCTTGAAGAATTGAAAATATAAATTTTGACAGCATTACAAATAATCAAAAATAAAAAATTCCATTTCGCGATCAAATTTATTTTATTTGTAAAAAACAACATTATTAATACAACAAATTTTTGGACAAAAGACACAAGCTATAAAAAAAATTAATGGACGCAATGAATACAAAAAAATATGCCTGCCGCGCAGGTACATTCTCGTTGCGCGCTGAGCGCGGCGCTTTAGTTCAACTTTGAGCGCGTCCTATAGAAAAAATGCATGAATATAATTTTTAAATCTTGTTTAAATTTACTAAAAACAACGCTATAAACGTACGATTCTCTCAAAAACAAAAATTGCTAACTTTCGATAATGATCCAACTTTATGAACGTTTGTCTAACAAAGAAATTTCATGAGAATAGTTTCGAAATACAATTTAAAAATGGCATTAGGATAATTTTCAAGTCTTTTTTCTGTGTACCAGAAAATTTGACAAAAAATCTAAAAAATATATTTTTCTATTCTTCTTAACATTTTCAAAATTTTGAAAAGTATGACTTTTCTAATTTTCATCGAAATTCAGAACTTTATTTCAATCATTTGCAATTCTTCTACCCACCTATAAGAAACTTTTACAAAAATTTCCATAAATACGTTAAGCTGATGTTTCCAACAAAAATTTAAAAATGTAAAGTATTTTCAAAACTTGAAAACAAAGTTTTTTCAATTTTTAGAATTTTTGTCAAAGTTTCTTATAGGTAGACAGAAGATTTGCAAATTATCCAAATGAGATTTTCAATTTCGATGAAAATTAGAAGCTATATACTATTGAAAATTTTGAAAATGTTCAGAAAAATAGAAAAACATATATATCTTAGAGATTACGAAATTTCATTTAAATTCGGCACTAGATATCAAATATATTGAGCAACTATCTCAGGTACATTTTTCGATTAGGCAAACATTTAAGAAGTTAGAGCTTTGACAAAATTAGAAGAAAATTTGTTTATGAGTTTTATAAGTTTTTGTCAAGTTTTCTAGAAAATTTTCAAAAAAAGGCAAAAAAATTTTTTTTAATAGGTGAAAAAAATTTAGATCCAAATTTCTACTATATATACAATATATTCCAAAACTATTCTTTTAAAATTTCTCAATTAGACAAAAGTTCTAAAAGTTGGGTCATTTTCAAAAATATGTAATAATTGTTTTTAAGAGATCCGTAAATTTAAACCGTTGTTTTGAGTAGATTTGAATAAAATTTACAAATTATCTTGATGAAGTTTTTCAATTGAACAAAAAATATCGAGCGCGAAGCTCCACAACGGAATTTCAGGTTTTTTATGCCATAATTCTAGGTTTTCTTCAGCTATTTTTAGGCAACCATGTTGATTTTTGGGCCCTTTTAGTTTTCTCGAAAAACCAACTTTTGGGTGGAGGTGCTAGCTGCTAGCACTTCCAGTAGAGAAAATTTAAAAATTGAAAAAATCAATAGCGCCATAATTTTAGGCTTTTTTTGGGCTCTTCGAAAATTCAAAACTAAAATTCGAAAAACAACCTAAAAAAAAGATGCGGAATGAGTGCGAGAAAACATATACCGTAAGTCTGAGGTAATTTTGCGCTCACAAAAAAATTTTATTTTCCGAAAACACCTCATGACATTAACAACTACTCATATCTGAAAATAAAGATATTAAACCAAACCAAATAAAACTATAAATCAAAAGTCAATGATTTTTCGAAGTTGACAAAGCACTGCTGAAAAAATTCCAAATAAAAAAATAACATAGATGCAAACTCCTCTTAAAAAACAAGAATCCAAAGACCAAATTTGGACCACAACGAACAAACAAAAACAAAAAATCCTATTGTAATCTGAAAAAAAATTTTAAAACAAAAAGAAATAATTTTCGGACAAAAGTAAAAAAGAGGAAAGGAAAATGAGAAGGCAGTCAACCACATCCCCTTCCTTCTTTTTTTCGTCTTTTTTATTTTTATGATCATAGCAATAGGGTAGTCCAAAAATGCATAGACAAATTTTTTTGCATCCTAGGGGGCAACGATCCCTAACATTTTATTCCAAATCGGAAAAAAAGAAATTCCGTTATTTACTTTTTTTTGTAATAGGTGCCGGTTTTGACTTGAAGTTTCCCATGTAAAAAGCATAGGGAAAAATCACTTTTTTGAGTTTTTAGAATAATTTCTATGGTTGAAAAATTTTGACGGGAATGTATGGCGGTCTGTAGAGAATTATCCAACGCAGAATTTCATCTATCAGACATTTGAGTTTAACACCCCAAACACACCCCCACGATTACATTCCTTTATTAATTGTTTCTTATTAAAACAAATGTAATTTGTTTGAACAATTTTTTTCGCAATTTCATTATTTTAAATTATTACTATTGACCTAGTGGAATATTTCTTAACATTAGTTCATTAATTTTTAATTGCGGAGATATATTTATTTTAAATGTTGTTTAATGTTATGTTGAAGATGCGGATATGAAAAAAAAATTTTGGAAAGCATTTGCTTGACTTTTTTACTTATTCTTAATGGAAGTGCTTCTGGATTTTTTGGTTGAAGGTAGCCGAGCAAGTTTTTGTTACATCCATAGGCGGTGTTTTTTTTTTGTTTTTTTTTTATTATTACTGTGGGGCTGCGGGTACGGTGATTTTTTTTTTGAAGAAGAATAGTATGATATTTTTTTATTTGGAATTTTTTCGGCAGTGTTTTGTCAATCCCGAAAAATCATTGACTTTTGATTTATATATATAGGGGTTGTTTTTTAAAAATAATTTTTTGCGGTTGTTGAGAGTCCAAAAAAGCATAAAATTCTGGCGTTGTTGATTAAATTTTTTTTAATTTGCTGTAGTGGAGATGTTGGCGGTCAGCACCTTCAACCGAAAAGTCAGTTTTTTTTGAGAAAAATAATAGACCCCAAAAATCGGTATTGGTGCCTAAGAAGGGCCCAAAAAAACCCACAATTCTGATATGCTTATATTTAGCTTAGGAGCATATTTAATTTTAAGGGTATTTTTAGAAGATAGGGATCGTTTTTTCAAATTTCATTTTTGAATTTTTGAAGAGCCCCAAAAATGCCCAAAATTCTGGCGCTGTTGATTTTTTCAATTTTTTACATTTTCTGTACTGGAGGTGCTAGCGGCTAGCACCTCCACCCAAAAGTCGATTTTATGAGAAAACAAAGAGTCCAAACATCGGCATCGGCATCGGCCCAGGAACAGAATAAAATATAATATACACTTTAAATAATAGTGTTGAACATCGTGTAGAAAAGTTCACATTTCGGACAAAACCAAGTGCAAAGCACGAGACTAGTGATGAGAATGTGTTCCCTAAATCTGAAAGAGTTTTAACAAAAGAGAATTCACAATAACGAAATTGCTGTTGTCGATACGGTTAGATCTTTAATATTGAAGGGTCTGTGCACAAATGTGTGGACACCAAAAAGACAGAGTGCGTAGCATTTAGCTAAATACATTATTGTGCGCGAAACGAAAGAACCAATAATCGCGCGTCCTAGGCGCGTTTAAACTTGTGAGCAAAGCAAGATGCGCAAAAAGAATGTGCCCACGCGAATAGTTTTTTTTCAATATTTGTATGTGATTCGTGAAAAAATGTATTTTATAAAATGTATGTGTTTTTAATCAGTTATAATAGAAAAAAGAATATTTTCAATAATTTCTTTTCTAATAAAACACTTAAATATTTAAACAAGATTAGATTGTTTTAAAAGCTTAAGTTTCTTGGAAATACTTGAGTTTTACCGTTTTTGGACAGATTAGAATATTTTAGATACTAATTTTTATTTCTAAGAATAGTCTCTGGTTTTTAAACTGAAGTAAATTGTTTAAGAAATTTAATTTCTCAACTTTATTTCCAGAATGCTTTTTTCCCTTCCCACCAAAAAAATTTATAGTTATAATATATTTTCGGAACAATGGAGATTTTTTATTTTACAGGGGAAATATTTGTTAATCACTATCAATAAAAACCGTAAAATCGGGTTTTCGGTTCTAAAGCTGATGCCTACGTCCCACGTCGCATATGTACGATAAGTTTTATTATTTCAGTCATCTTGCAAGCTATATGGATACAAGTTCAATGACAGTCTGCAGTTCGAATGCAACTTTGTTTAAATATAAAATGATATGTTCCTGTATAGCATGAGCTCTGATCGCAAGGGTATGAATTTTTTATTAGATCGAGGTTAATGTCACCATCTCGGTAGCCTTTTTTTATAAGAGGGTAAAAACAGTATGCACATGCGCATAACCCCATTTTCTTGGCTGAACATCATTCCTTCTGAAGACACCGTAGACGACGAAGAACTATAGAATCATTCAAGATTAGAAAAATATTAACAAAAGGATAAACTGATATTCAAACCTGAATGGGAAAACATATTTTTAATGGAATATTATAAAAGACAATTGACTAGGACGAAAAGTAAGTTTAAAAGTGAATTATTTAATTAAAAATGTATTACATTTTAGGCATTTTAGTATCATTATGTAAAATTGTTATCTGCTTTAGGAGTACATTATTTAAAAAAATTAAATTTCAATTCGTTCTTTTATTGAAACATTCATTTCGAAGTATTTTTTTTAATTTATAAAATTGAAATAAATCATTTTATTTGTTTTTGTTGTTTTGTAGGCCGGACAGTGTATCGGGAGAAAAATATGCCTCTACATAAATCAGTCTAGACCTGAAAATATTTATTTGATTCTCAAGGTTTTTTCAAAATAAATGACAATGAACTTGCGCATCGATATCTTCAGGTGGACTTTTTAATATAGCTTTTACAAATTTCTATTTCAAAAACATCACGTACCCAAAATGGTATTTTGAAAAAGTAAGGTTTTGTTAAACTAATGTTTGCGGAATAAAAATTAAATTAAAATTAAATTGAATTCAAGGATATTAAGTGATTTTTTATTTAGTTTATAAGCAAATGCACATATTGTCCACTATATATACTAGACAATTAAATGAGTGCATACGCGTGCCAACTTTTATATTAATTTTTATTATTTACCCTATTTTCGGAAAACTAATTATTTATTAAAGTTTTCGCCTACTTGAATTTTTGCTCAAATTAGATTCTAAAAGAATGTGAAAATTCAACTAATTTTTACTATATATACTTTTCTTAATGTTCTGCTTTCATTTACGAAATTAATGTCAATTAATTAATTACAATTAAAATTCAGTCTTGATGTAAATGAGTATTTAAACAAATTAACAGTTAATAATTTATTATTCAGTTTACAGCATAAAAAGCAACGAACAATTGTTTACATTAAAACATTCAAATGATTTTGACCTTATATTTTTCTGCATATTTGATTTATAAATAACCTTCTAAACTAATTTCATGAAAAATTTAATTGAAAGTACATATAATTTTCAAGTAAGAATTCAGATATTCATTTCACATGAGAATAATAATTAAATAATTTGAACTGAGGTATTTTAAACATAAATAAACTTTTATTATACAATTTATAGCCATTATTCAATTACACAAACTTAAAATAAATAAATAATTTATGTCGCTTAATTTAGAAAAAAATGTAATTTAATTTTAAATTTCTTAAATTAATTAATTTTAAATTTCTTCATCAGAATCAGCCTTTAATAAACCTTTCATTTTTCATTATTCATTATATTAATTTTCAAGTATATTCATTAACATGAACATTAACATTATTTTAAAAGCTTTAATATTATATAATAAACAGAAATGTTATAAACAAATTATTTGTTGGAAGAATGTTTTTTTTACGATTTTCTATAATTTTATGTTTTTTAAGTTATATTGCAAGAAATTAAGATAAAAACAAATAATAATACAGAAAGTTTCTCCTGAGATTATTATTGTTAATATCACAAACAAATTTAATGAACTAATACAATTTGTTGATTAACCTTGTTATTTTTTTAGCAAATTGAATTGAGAAAAAGATTTATTCAGGCATTTGTTGGCAGAGAAATTCGGTTTTTTCAATGCCACACCTTTCAGTTTGAAACTTTATAATAATTTCGGCAACATTCATAACTAGTTGTTAAACATCATGATTTAAAAAAATAATAATAAAGAAATGCATAGATAAGGCGTTTGTCGAAAGAAAAATTCGTATTTTTCTATAACATTGTTTCAAATTAGGAATATTATTGTAATTTCAGAAAAAGTTTGTAATTAACTAATCAATTTTATGATTTTTTTATACAATTTTAATCAAGAAATTCATCATTAAGGCACCTTTCAAAGGAAAAATTGTTTTGTTCAGTTGTCACACTTTTTAACTGGGACTTTCATAATAAATTCAGGAACATTCATGATTAGTTGATAAATTTTATAATTTTTTGTAAACGAATTTAAAAAAAAGCATTATTCAGGCATCTGTGAACGGAAAAATTAGATTCTTGCGATGTCATTTTGTTTAATTGGGATCTTTATGATAATTTCAGCAAAATTCATAATTATTATACAAATTTAATTAATTAGTTATTATTCGTTACAAATTTGGATCATTTTAAAATAAATATTGACATTTTTTTTTAATCTCAAATTCAATTTTTTTTGGGCCAACTTGGACTCAAATTTTGTCTATGTTACAGAGATGATAATGATGACGATAAATAATGAGGAGCATTTGAATTGGATGCGCCAGAATCACTACAAAACACAAAAATTATACAATATTTATAATATATTGAAAAGTTTCATCTTAAATATACGAATTTTTAATTATATATTTTGTAGATAAAAAAATTTTGTTTGATCAATTTTGATTGGATAGAATATTTTTGTGTACAAAGGGTCAATAATTATATTCTTTGAATCCTAAAAATGCTAAAAGGATGCAGAACGCATTTAAAAAAGGAAAGGATTTATCATGTCCTGTGCACTAACTCTACATATGTATAACTTATCTTAGATATAAAAAATGTGAGTCACTATCGTTACTAATAATATTATGTAATAAAATATTTTCTTAGCTATTAAAGTAGAAAGGAATGCACGAACAAATATTTCGTTCCTAAAAATTCTCGCAGTCATACCTGAATTGAAAATAATTCCTAAATGTTTTAATAAGTAAAAAAATATTGAAAATGAAATAAATAAATATTTTTGGTGTGTCTCTACTCTTCGATCTTAATTTTACATACAGGAATTAAATTTTATTGTTAAAGAAAAATTCAAATGCTTACCAATAAAATAAATAAGAAGCGGCATATTTTACCAACCAAAGCATTTGGACCGATTAACATTTTGTTTATTTAATAAAGCTATATAGTTTATAAATGAGACATTTAATTTCGACTTAAAAGAATATGAATTTCAAACATTCAGTAGGGAACATTCACTTTATTTCAGTGAAAACCCTCACAAATTATTTATCTTATTTTCACTTAAATTTTTATTAATAGTGTAACTATGTTCCATGAAATTTCTTCTTTTATTCGAAAGTCTGTATTTTATTTATCAATCTGTTTTTACATTTTAATTTATATGTTAATAAAACTATTTTAAATAATTCACTCCATGAAAAAGTATTCTCAAATCATTTTAAAATACCTTTGGAGGAACAATTTTGTTCCATAGAAGGGATAAACAAATGAATCGCTTTGGATATATTCGCCTCAGTAATATAAATTTAACAAAATTTAGATTCTATCCGATTCGTATACTTCAACAAAAAGGTTTGGAACTCCACAACACTTCTACAATTCAAGCGTGTGTTGAAGAATTTCAGGAATTGAATGGAATTCATGGAATTCATGGAATTCATGAAATTCGTTGAATTCGCGGATTTCATGGATTTCATGAAAGTCAAGGCATTTACGAAATTCATTGAATTCACGGAATTCAGGAAATGCACGGAATTTGCGGGATTCATGCAATTGAAGGATTTATAGAATTGCAGGGATTCCCGAAATGTACGGAATTCACGAAATTTATGGAATACGCGAAATTTATGGAATTCACGGAATCCAACAGAATGGTGGAATTTACGAAATGCACGGAATTAATGTGATTCACGAATTTCAAGAAATTCATGAAATATATGGAATTGGTTAAATTCACGAAATTTGCGGTAATAATTGCATTCAGGGAACTTACGACATCTATTGAATTCACGAAATTCATGAAATTCACGGAATTCTCCGGACTCACAGATTTTTAAGGATATATAGAATTGCAGGGATTCGCGAAATTTATGGAATTTACCAAATTTCGAGAATTCGCTAAATTAATGGTATTGAAGAAATTCAAGGAATTCATGGAATTCCCGAATTGCAAGGAATAAATGGGATTCAGGAAATTCATGAAATTAAAAGAATTCACAAAATTCATTGTATTGAAGAAATTCACGAACTTTATGGAATTCATAAAATTAGAGGAATTTACGAAATTTATGGGATTTGCAGAATTCACGAAATTAATGGATTTCCAGGATTTTGCAGCATTTATTTAATTCACGTATTTATGGGATTCATAAAATTCAAGGAATAAATGAGATTCATGAAATTCAAGAAATTTATGAAATACAATGAGATCACAAGATGCATGGAATTGAAGGAATTTACAAAATTGATGGAATTCATGGAATTCGTAGAAATAACGGAATTAATGGTATTCGCTGGAATAATGGAATTGAACGGAATTTACTGAAATTATGGAATTTAAGGAATTCATGGAATTCAAAGAATTCACTAAAGAAACGGAATTTTCTGCATTTGCATAATTCACGAAACATACCGAAATCATGTAATTCAATAAATTCGAGGTATTCGTCGAATTCATGGAATTCAAGGAATACACTAAATTTAATGAATCCATGAAATAAATGAAATTCATAGAATTTACGGAATCCGCGAAATTCAAGCAATTTTAGGAATTCAAGGTATTCATGAAATTCAAGGAATTTAAGGAATTCACGAAATTCGTTAAGATTCCATGAATTCCCTGAATCCGTTAATTCAATAAGTGCCGTAAAGTCCGTGAATTTCAGAAATTTCATGAATTTAATGGATTTCTTAAATTCTATGCGTTCAGTGAAATCTGTGAATTTCTTTAATTCCGTGAATTTATTTAATCCGTGAATTCTTTTGATTTCTTAAATTTCTTGTATTCCTTTGATTCTGTAAATTTCTTGAATTTCTGAAATTCTGTTTATTCTGTGAATTCTGTGAATTCCGTGAATTTGATGAATTGCTTGAATTCAACAAATTCCTTGAATTCCACAAATTACTTGAATTCCGTGAAATTCTTTAGTTATGTGAATTTCGTAAATTCGTACAATTCCGTGAATTCGTCAAATTCTGGGAATTCCGTGGATTTATTGAATCTGTGAATTCTGTGAATTCCGTGAAATTAATTAAGTGGATTTATTAAATTCCAGGAACTCAGTGAATTCCTTGAATTCCTCAAATTCTGGTGATTCCCCGAATTGAGGAATTTCTTTAATTCCACAAATTCCTTAAATTCCGTGAATTTCTTGAAATCTTTGGAATAAGTGAATTCTTTGAATTCCGCTTAATCTTTGGAATGAGTGAATTCTTTGAATTCCGTTGAATCTTTTAATTAAGTGAATTCTGAGAATTTTTTATATATTGCGAATTCTTTTGATTCCGTAATTTCTTGAATTCCTAAAATTCTGTGAATTCTATGAACTCTATGAATTCTGTGAATTCCATAAATTCCTTGAATTCCGTGAATTTCTTGAATTCTGTGAATTTCTTGAATCGCTGAATTCCTTGAGCTTAGTGAATTATATAATAATATTATTTAAGATATAATAATAATAATAATAATATCTTTTCTTGCTCTTCCAGGTAAACTGTATGTTCGAAGGTTATTTTTATTTCAGTCGTTTCGCAAGCTATATGGAGACAAGTTCAATAACAGTCTATAGTTGATAAAAGCAATGAATGCAACTTTCTTGCAATAGAAAATTATAGCCTTCCGTGAGGCATATAAAGTTGTGAGTTCTATTCGCAAGTATATAAATGTTTTATCAGATCAAGGTTAATGTCTCCACCTCAGTAGTCTTTTCTGTAAGAGGGTGAAAACTTTATGCGCATGCGCATAACACCGTTTTATTGTCTGGACGTCATTCGTATAACAGACACCATACAAGAACTATAGAATTATGGACATGTCAAAACCGATCATTCAAAAAGATAAAACTATTGACTAAATGATATACCGACTCCATATTTGTAATGAAAGCTTAGAAGAGACAATTGGCTAGGAGAATAAGTAAGTGGAAAAGTAAATAATTACGTGATCATCTCTACACTTTAATTGCGTTTTAATTTCCTTACTTCCCTTCATTTGGAAACTGATTAAAGAAAAAGATTCAAGTTTTTTGTGTTTGCTTATTTAAATTATGCAATTTAGTGAGCAAATTAGATTTGAATTAAACTAACATTTATAAGTAGTTTTTCAAAAATTTGATTTAGTTTGCAATTAATAAGCAACGTTGGTAACTATGCTCCGGTTTCTAAACAAAATGTAATTTCTTTTATTCAAAAATCATTTATCAAATTGTAAGTTTTGATTTAAGGGTATCAATATTTTATCTGTACAATGTCACCATGGGAAGAATTATTTCCCATAAGAGGGTAACATTCCAAGTAAAGTAAAAATATGAATTTTAAGGCGCTATATCACAATGTTATTATTTATAATTATTTCTCGCATGCGATTGTAATTTATGTTACCTACTTTTTAATCAAAACATATTTTAAAACAAGTCACCTACTTGCTGTACTTAATTATTAAAAAAATTGCCTGTGGAAAAAATTAAAGCAATTTGTAAGTTATAATGTACAGTTATTAATGTATAGAGTTATGCAAACATTTGTTTGGGAATGCATTTAATACAAGCGAAATAATAGTTTTCTATCGTTAAATCAAATATTTTTATTTTATCTTTCCAGGAATCACGCTATTATAATTATATGTAGAAATAAAGAGTCAGTATAACATTTACCTAATATAATGTGATACGTTGATTTATTACATAGACATAAATATTTGTATATATGCTGAAAAACAGTTTTTTGGCCACTTTGAATGTATCAGAGCGTTTGTAAAGAAAATTGTGAACAAGGAATTTATGAAATTAATGGAATTCAAAGGATTCAAGGAAATTGCGATATTCACAAAACTTGTGGAATTCGAGGAATTCACAGAATGTGTAGAATTCACGGAAATAAGAGAATTCACAAGATGTATAGTATTCCCGGAACTTATGAAATTCACAGAATTAATGAAATTTTTGGAATTCTGAGAATTAATGAAATTTATGGAATTCTGAGAATTAATGAAATTTATGGAATTTCCTGAAATCACAGAATTATTTGAATTTGAGGAATTGCCGCAATTCACTGGATTTGGGAAATTTAACGAAATCATGGAATTTATGTTATTCAAGAAGTTCATGGAATTCGTGGGATTAAAGGAATTAATGGAAATTATAAAATTAATGGATTTCACGGAATTAATGGAATTAATGGAATTAATAGAATTCACGGAATTAATGAAATTCATGGAATTAATTAAATTAATTAAATTTACGAAAATCGTGGAAGTCGCGGAATTCACATTGAAATTAGGAAAGTCACTGGATTCACAGAATTCTTGGAATTCACGGGAATTCAGGGAATTAATGGAATTGACAAAATAAATGGAATTTATAGAATTTTTGGAATTGATGGAATTCACATAAATCCCTGAAATCTCAGACTTTACTGGAATTCATGGAATTTATGTAATTCAAGAAATTCTTTGAATTTGTGGGATTAAAGGAATTCTTGGAATTCACGAAATTCATGGAATTCAGGCAACTAATAGAATTCACGGAATTATTGGAATTCATGGAATTCATGGTATTCACGGAATTAATTGAACTTATGGAATTAACGCACTGCGCATTTTTCTTTTGTTTGCTTCTCTAATTTTTGAATTATGTAAAGTAAATTAGATGTTATTTAGAGTCGAAACTATAAATAATGTTTGTCAATTTGAGAAAGAATAAAAGGCAACGCAACGCGATTAGTATCCCAGATGAACACGAACGTATTACACTGGTATCCTTTTGATTCTCGACCATTTCTCTAATAACATTTTTTCTTTGTTATAGCCCGTTTTTAAGCAAATCTTACTGTCTTTTTTCTAAACAATTATTTCTCGAAATTATCTCGCTGCTTAGGAATTTGCCGTCTTTTTTTTTTGAAATTTTCCAAGTTCAAAATAGCAAATGCAATAGGGTGGACAAAAATATAAAAATAAGCCCTGTAGTGTGAAAATGGTTTTTCGGGATTTTTTCGGTTGCTGATTACGAATCTGAATTCAAAATTTGAAATGACGGATCGAATATATGGGACCAAAAATTAAAAAATTGGTTCAATTCTAAAACTCAAATATGACGGACGTAAAATTTAAAATAAGTATTGACTCTGCAATTTTTAATTTAGAAATCTTAGCTTCAGATTCGTATTCAGCGGCCCAAAAAACACCTGAGGATCCATTTTTAATCCAAAGAACCCCCTTCCGTATTTTTCGGTTACGATATTGTATCCGCAATTTAAATTTTTTAAATTTTTACCTTACATTCGTAATTAAAGACTAAAAAACTCCTGAAGAGCCACGGAACTTATTTTTAAATTGTTCGCCTGCCAAATTAGACCCACTATTTTAAATTTAAAAAATGCAATCTACTTGTTATCTCATGACAACTGCAATTATCCGCTTATGCAATTTACTTCTAATTCCACGTAATCCACTTGTGCTTCGGTTAATGCGGAGCAATCTGAATAATCCGCTCAGTACAAATAATCCAGTATAATTCAAGTAATCCACTTGTAATCCTGGGTAATCCACTTGTAATCGTTGATAATCCGTCAGTATATCTTGGAAATCCACGTGTAATACTATGCAATCATATAACACACTTGTTCTCGCATCTTATCCATTTCTAATCCTGGTTAATCCTCGTGTGATCGCTGGTAATCCACTTGTAATCTCATAAAATCGACTTGTTATATCACAAAGTCCAGAGTAATCCTTCAAATTCTATGTAATCCACTTGCAATCAGTATTGTAATCCACTTGGAATTCACTTGTCATCTCTCTTGTTACGCACCTTTAATCCCATGTAATCTACTTGAAATCTAGAGTAATATACTTGTAATTTCAAGCAACGCACTTGTTAACCCACGCAATTCACTGGTAAGCCCATTTAATCTAGTTGCAATACCAGGTACTCTAATAGATACTCTACTAGGAGTAACCAAGTAATCAACTATAATCCAAGTAATCCCCATGTAATTTAAGTTAATTTTTTTTAATCCTAGGTAGTCCACGTATCATCCA
This sequence comes from Belonocnema kinseyi, assembly GCF_010883055.1. Classification (NCBI taxonomy): domain Eukaryota; kingdom Metazoa; phylum Arthropoda; class Insecta; order Hymenoptera; family Cynipidae; genus Belonocnema; species Belonocnema kinseyi. Next base: position 140,779,537 of record NC_046659.1, on the reverse strand, counting down.
ACTTCCTACTCTCAAACTTTTTCTGCGATTTCCCTTAATTCTTTGGACGTACACTAGTGTGAATCTGCACCTCCAATTTTTTCAAGTTGCTGGCATTTTCCACTTTCGCTTTTTCGAGGTATACCCCCCACTACGACAAATATGTTGTACATCTCTAGCATCTGTTTTCGTTGAGTGCGCGTTAATATGTGACTGGGCTGCCAAAGTAGCAGATACTAAACTTCCAGGGAGTGCATAATGGCACAAGTGTTCTGTTTGTGTGCAGCTTTGTTGCCGACTCCGAAATATAAAGTAGTGAATTTTGCTGTTAGGTAGTTAAATTTCTATTGAAAGTAAGTAAATTTAAGCTTTCTTACAATAATTATAGATTTGAATATATATTTATTAAAAAAAATTGCAAAGAGAACATTTTTTCGCATTCGATAGCCACAATAAATAAATTTTATTTTCCTCAAATTTGTGTAGATTTTCGTAACTCATTTCTAATAATAATCAATTCACAATAATTACTTAATAAATTATGTTTTAGAATGAGAGCCCGGCTTTATAATGTCTGAAGTGCGAAAGATGTGGCAGCATCTATGTCGGAATCGGAAGAGGAGCATTTTTCCGAGGACAGTGATGATGGAAGTTTATTTGGAGTATCTGATAATCAAATTGAGTTGATAAATGCATAAATAATTTAATGATTTCTTGTACAAAATATTTTTACTGGCTTCATATAAAATTCAACGGCCATACTCTGTATTTAAAATATACACCTCCGGCCAAAAGTTTTCGTAAACCTATTTTTTCATGACTGATTAAGTTCTCTTAATTTAAATTATGCCAGAGCTAAAAAAATTCTCTTCAAGGAGTTGATTGCTCTCCAAATTCAGTATAAAGTGAGTCTATAATTAAGCCAATTTGTCTAATTTGTCAGTAGTTATTGCAAACATAGTATACATTTAAATCTTTATCAACTGCTTAATAACAAAAAAGTTGGAACAAAAAGTTGCAAGAATTGCAACATTCTTTGTGGTAAGAAAAATATTTTTGTAAAATATATGAAACATATATTCACAAAGTTTTTATAAAAGTCCCTCAAAGTATGTATTTATGCAATTTGTATTTTTATTTTCCGACAGATAAAATGCTATCAAATTCTTCATGAAGTGCCCGAACTGCATGCGCAAAATGTGTGACGACCATCGTGCACCTGTATGCATTGAATGCGAGCATTCTGTCAAGAACTTAGTATTTCCTTGTATTTTTTAAGTATTGACATAATTTTTCTGATAAATAAATGGGTTTATAGTATTTTCTTGTTATTTAATATATTTACTCTTCGGGGCATGGGAAAAATACTTAGTATAATTATATTACTTTTATAAATTTTTTTTATTAAAAAACAATGTTTTAGCTAATAAATCGGGTTCGTTTCGTTGAAGTTCATTGAGATGCAAAAAAAAACGAGTTTTCAAAAGAAAAAATCATTTTTTCAAGAACATACTTTGTTTAAAACAATTTCTTCATAACGAAATGTATTTTTTTGTTAATTTTAATTGCAGCATTGTATTCTGCGAAAAATTTCACGCCAAAAACATATGTCTTTTGATATGATTTGAACATTTCTTAATCTTTAAATCAGCAGCTGAAATCGCGAAATTCCACTTTGCACCTGTGTACGGTCCGTGGGTGCTGGAATAGAGTATACGGTAAGAGGGTTAAGCGAAATATTGGATCCCCTAAAATAATTTCCGAAAGCGTCTAGTATCCCGTCTGCATCATATAGCATTTCCGCATTACTATTTCTCATGTTACAAATTTTGTAATTTTATTTTCCTTCATTCTTAATGAAGTAATTTCTTGCTTTCTTCAAAGTCGTTGGGTATTTTCTTCTCTCCTTCTGCTCTAATTTTATTTATACTTTCCTTAATTAATCGTTTGAGTTTTCTCTTTTTGTGTCTGTAATCATTTATACGTCTATTTCTTTTCTTGTTGCTAAGACCTGCGATTTTGAAAGATTTCCTGTACGCTTCTTTCTTTGAATTTTGGGCAGCCTGAATTTTATTATTCCACCACGCACTACCAGACATTCTTCCTGCAACCGCGGTACCACACACTTAAATCCCACACCTAACAATGATATCCCGGAACTCAATTTTTATTGGCGTTTGTTTTGTTTACTTTTTTCTCTTTTGTCTCTATCCCCGACCTAATTTAAGTTTGGAGATCAGAAAGTAGTGATCAGTGTTGCATAAATGTTTAATGTGTCGCTTAAATAATATTAATTAACAAATGCACTTTTGGCTATCTTGGGATGTCAGAAGTCTACTCCTTCGAAGAAATTAACTGTAGATAAATAACTTCAAAATTATTATAGGAATGTCGATGACAATAAACAATTGTGTTTGTTAACAAAAGTTTTTAAAATAACACTAAAAACGCATTGATATAATTTAAAATTAATCATGATATATTAGTTACTGTTCAGCAATAAGTTTCTGCTATTATGAAATCAAAGTTAGTAATTCTTTAAACAAAACTAATTAACAAATGCATTATTTAGCTGTTTTTCAACAAATAAACTTGGCTCTTCTAACGTAATCAACTGTTCATAACAATGTTTGTAATTTTTTTCACACACTTTGCTCGCAAACCACTATTTTTATTGTTATTAACAATTTTAAAAACAAACGATTCTCTTGTGATGCATTTTTCAACTAAAAATTTGGTTTTTGTTGTGGAATATACTAAAAATTACTCAGCCATAATTTCTTGCTATCAGTTTTTAGCAACTGATTATTTGTTAAAGTTACATTTCTTTTAACATTTCTCAAATGTTTCCGATTCATATGAATAATTGGCTGTTAATTTTTTGGAAAAAATGGAATTTCATGTATACAAACACTGCATGATAAATATTTGTTTAAAATATTTTTGTTGTCAAAAGAATTATTCTTTATCATTAAAATATCCTTAAAAATGTAGCGGTTAATTATTTTTAGTTAATGGCATCGAAGGACCTAAGTTCTTATGTGAAAAAGTACTCAAATAATGCAGTTGTTAATAACAATTTTTTAAAACATTATCAATTTTCATGGGCAATTAATTTCGTAGAAGAAACTTAATTTATTCTCTTATAAATTTCTAATATTGATAATTATAAAATTTGCGTATAAAATGGCAAGATGTTTATTGATATTTATTCAATCGGATAGAAAACTGCTTTTGTCCATAAAATGTTTGAATTTAATGCGAATCAAGTAATGAATCGCTACGAACCCATACGAAAGAATTTTCGTTCACTAATTGGTTCATTCATCAATATTTACCAAAATTTCTGTAGAAATAGTCCTTTTTTCAGCGATATTTGTAGAAAATTAGACCTTTTTATTTTGTAGGTGTGTCTAGCCAGACACGATTAACTGATTTATTTTTTATTGCTGTTTTGTAACTTTCAGTTATATAATACATATTTGACAAAAAAATTTGAATTCAACACATTTAAAAAACGAAAATTTATATAAATATTTTTAAATGAACACGACCAGGGTAAACTTGATCCCAATTTCAAATATTTTGAAAAGAAATTTCTAATTTTGTTCGATATCAAATTTAATTTTTTCACCTGAAAATAAACTAAAATTTTCTCTTTATTTCAGAGAGGACAAATAGCAGAAGAAAATTGTGTATTTAAGTTTCTCAACACAGAATTCTCTTCCAATTATTCAGGACCCTAAAAAAAAGAATTTCTACGAGTTCAAGAATCCTCATTCAACCTTAAAAAATATATAAGTTTTTTTGTGATACGTATGAAATATATAATGTATGTATTGTATTGTTTATAAATATTAAATGAAAATTTGAAAAATATCACGCTAGTTGGTGCATAGACATAAGAAAATAGTTTGTAGTAACCGAAAAACAGGTTTTTAAAAATGTGTCTGTCTGTCTGTATGTCTGTCTGTGAACACGATAACTTTCGAAAAAATTAATATTTTCGATTGCCCTTTGGCACACTCGTTAAGTATCCTAAACTAAAGGTCAAGTTCGTTAGCCAGCCATTTAGGATGAAAATTCAAAAAGTGGGCAAGTTTTGAATATTTTTTAGACGAATTTTTTGAAAATTCCAAAATTCTCTGTGCAGTCATTTATAGTATTCAAAAAGTTGAACAATCTATCTACATGACTTTTTTCGAAAAATCAAAAATTATTAGAGTTAGAGCATTTTCAAAATCCAAAAAAGCAAATTAAAATGAACATTTTAAGCCAAACAACGCATGATACGAAAAAAAGTCAAGAGCAGAAAAACGTTGCTTTTCAAGATCTCTACAAGATCATGATAACAATTTTTTTAATTGGGTCGAAAAGTTGAAAATTCTAAATTTGATCGTACCAAAAATTTTTGAAACCACATTTTTTCAAGGTTTGAAAATTCTATGTACGGTTGTTTATAGTACTCAAAAACTCAAACAATTTATCCTTATGACATTTTTCTATGTATAGAAAATCACCAGAGTTCGGGGATTTTCAAAACAAAAAAAAACCTAAAATGAACATTTCAAGCCAAAAAAAGTCATGAAAAAAATGTATGAAAAAAAAGGTATGAAAAAAGTCAAAAAAAAACTTTGCTTTTTGAAGGCCTTACAGGATTATAATAACAACTCTTTTAATTTGGTCGAAAAGTTGAACATTCCAAATTTGATCCTGCAAAAAAATGCACAAATTCCATTTTTTGGTTAAACTATGCAAGATACGAAAAAAATGAAAAAGCTCAAATTAGACGCACTGGAAAAAAATACAAATTCATAATGAATCACTGTTCGACACAAGTTACGAAAAAAATGAGACAAAACTTGTTTATCTAAAACAGAACTATAATTTCTGATAGGATACGTAGTTTTTGCTTCAGTCGTAAAAAATAACATTCAAAATAAAAATGTTAAATTTTTTTGAAAAAACGACACAAGGTATACACTAAAATTAACAGACAAAAGTTGTTCGCCTAAAAAGATCTATAAATTTATTATCAATCATTTTTCGATAGAATGAGTAGTTTTTTTTGCGTAAATAATAAGATTAAAAGTAAAAAAATTAAATTTTTGAAAAAGCACAGACAAGACGAAAGAGGACACAGGGTCCTATATAGAACCCTATACAGATTCCTGTATTAGACCCTATTCAGATGCGCATTAGTTTTTATTTAATCGTAAAAAACAGCATTAAAAATAAAAAATTATATAAACAAGGAAATAAGAATTAGTATGATTCAATTTGTATGCATATAATGAATTGTAATGATATACATTTATTAAAATAATACATGTTTCAGAGCAGCTTAGAATAGAATTTAAAGCAAAATAAGAAACAAAAACAAAAATAATCATGATAAATACAATTTCTTTTTTATTTTCCAATTTTTAATAAGTAATCCCAGGCAGAGTTACATAAAAAATGTATTATAATTGTAATAAAAGTGTTGCGTATAATCTAGAAAAGTTCACATGTTTGATAAAATCGAGTGCGAAGCACGAGATACGTAATGAGAATGTGTTCGCTAAAGCCAAAAGAGCTTTCACAAAAGAGAGTTCAAAATCACAAAATTACAGTTGTCGGTCCGTTCACCTTTTAATTTAAACGGTCTGTGCCCGAATGCGGAAGAAATGCAAAGACCAAGTGCGGAGTGGGATTGCCATCAGTCGCGTGCCGTAGGTGCGCTCAAACTCTTTTTTAACGAAAGAGAATTCACAATTACAAAATTACAGTGGTGGATGTTTTGAGTCTTAATTTTAGAATGTTTACGCAAGAATGTGCGAAAATATAAAGACCGAGCGCGTGGCGCGAGGTAAATACATAATCGAGCGCGAAGCGTAAAATCAATACAAAATCGAGCTCCGATCTCTATTTTTTGTTACACCTGCATGGGAAGTCTTTTTTACTCTCCATGTAAATTTCAGTGCTTGTAGATGGTGCGTGTACAGTAAACAAATATTGAGCACTTTTTTACACCTTTTAATTAAAATTTCCAAATTGATATGGTGCATGTCATTTAAGTTTCTGTATAATTTTTAAAAAGAATTTGTAAAAATATTTTCAGTTTTTCGATATGCAAAGATGCTTATCTATAAATTGCACATGTGTGTCCATTGCATTGCTTCGCAAAATGGATGTGTTTTAAAGTGCGTAAGCATCATTATTATTCGCACACAGTCTGTTGGATTGCAGCACTTCACATATAATTTAGAGACATAAAGCTCCTAACTTTTAGTTTGAATTAAGTATTTTATCATAACACCATGGGAGTGCATACGATAGTATTTGTAGCGATTTTTTATTAATTCCAAAAGTCTCGATGGAAATCTGTTATGTTTTAAAAAAGATAAGTTTCAATATTTATAGAAAAGACATTCAAGGAATAAAAATAGTGAACTCTCATAATACCTAGGTAGAACCTATTAATGTTAATCCTCAGAAATAAGTAATTACAACAATAATAATAATAAAAATAACATGCTCTGCAAAATGTGGGAGCTAATGATTGAATAAACATTTCTTGATAGGATAATTATAAGACAATATTTTCCTATATTACACACATATATATCTATACAGATATTGCTAAATTTTTATAGGTATTTTATTCACTGCTGTATTGTTCGAAGTACATAGAGGTAAGAAAATGCTGCCTTTAAAAGCTGTTGATGGGAAAAAAGTAAATAAGCACTTTATTCAATGTTCTATGAATATGATGATGTTATGAAATATATGAGGGACAAATCTATGAATAGACATTGAAATTATACATCAAAAAGAAATTTTTATAGAAAAATCACACAGAAAAAACTGGGGTTTCCGTTAGAACTGTTTAATTCTTTAAGAACTAATTTTTTTAATTTTTAAAAGATTGGTTGTTGCTAGAAAAGGATCAGAGTGAAGATGTGGTTTATTAATTCAAAGAAAACTGCTTTTATTTAACGTAAATGAATTGTCGTTTATTTATTGTCAATTGTTCGACTTGAACAAACTTTGATTAATTTAATATTTCCTTATTTATAAGAGTTCACCAAAATGCTTATTGCGTACGCGTGCTGCCCGCTTCTCTCTCCTATCTCGCATTGAAATTTCGCCCGTTTATGGCAATCAACATAGTTTCAAAGGTAAGCATACGTCACAAACACACCCCGTATCTGTCAGTAATTTTACACGAGTATGCATTCGTTAATGAAAACATTTATGGACAAGAAACCATTTTTTTCCCAAAGAAGCTGCAACAAGTTGGTTTTCTGAAGGACCCCTATTGTAATTGAGCCTATTTATAAAGAATCTATTTTTTCTTTGTCCACTTCGATATTTTTTTAAATTAATAACATCATTTTCACCTTATCGTACATTTGCAATCGAACCCTTATGAACCCTACTTGCTGAAAAGGAACCCAACACGATAAATGAGCTCTAAACAATACTACACTTGGGGTTCGAAAGGATCTCAAATGTAATTGAGCATATTTCTAAAGAACCTATTTTTCGCTTCGCCCAATTCGATATTATGATTAATTAATAACACAATATTTACCTTAAATCACACATGTAATCGAACTCTTGTGGACATAAATTAATGAAGATAATTAAATTACAAAATAATATCGTAATTTAAATAGATATAATGACTTGATAAATATCATTTTCAGGTTATGTAGCAAACTTGTAAATATAAAGGTTTATTCATATCAGTGCCCACAATCTTGGCAAATTTTTGAACTGCGCTTGCGTCGCGCCGGCAACACAATTGGTTACTGTTGGCGCGCTGATTTTGAATAGTGTCGATATCCAAATGTGATATTTATAATAAATAATGATTATAAAATGCATTAACAGAAATTTCTTAATCCTAAAATAAGATTTTGAAGTGACGGATACAAATTTAATTCTATTTTAATTAAAAGACGTTATGAATTCCGAGTTCAGAGAAAGAAATCATTTTTTTTAGCACAAAGATTAATCTTGTCTCTGCGAGTTTCTATTTTTTATTGTTTTCATTCACAATAATTTTATCTGAAATAAAATCAATACAGTTACTAAAAATAAATTAAAAAAATTTTTTTTTCTAAAGTCAAAATAAAAAACGTGTTTTGTAACAAAATCACAATATTTTTTCATCTGTCACTCAAAAATTCTATTTTTGGATTAATAAACCACGTTTGAAGCATTTCCCAATCATTATTTATTATAAATATAACATTTGAATATTTATATAATTTAAAATGCGCACGCCTAAAGTAACAAATCGTATTGCTGGCGCAAAGCAAGCGCAGTTCAAAAAGTTCCAAAAATTGGGAGCTCTGATTCATATTCAAAAAAATTTTCGTCGTAAGTCTTGGGTCGATAAACGAATTCTTCATGCTCACATTTATAAATAAGTTATTATCAATAATATTCAATTATTAAAAAGGGAATCTTGCCTTCGTGAAAAGGTACCCTAAGTATAACGAAGAGTATGCGCAATGAAATCCTGAGTAATATGTTTGCTGTTATGGAGAGATGTACAATTACATATGTTACCTTTTAAAAGTACAAATATATTGTTAAGAGTAACGTAGGGTTGTTGACAAAATGAATGCAAAAATGAATGTTTCTGAAGCCTCTCTACTTTTATTTAATTTAAAACAACTAAAGGTCATTGTAATATTTGAAAATATTAATAACAGTTAATTGGCTGAGCTGATCTTAATAGTGCTTGTGAGTAATTTTTAAGATTTTTCATAACTTTTAAGAGTAGGTTAAAATGGGTTAGGTAAGTAATCAATTTTCACTGACAATCAATAAAATTGCATTACATTTCCAATATAAATTGACCAATAATTTTAAATCATGTTAATTTAAAGATGGTGTAGACTTGAGCCAATTTTGTATTAAACATTTTAAAATAAGTGAATCTTAACAAGTAAGAAGAAAAATGAATAAATATTAATATCGTTTGTGTTTGCTTTACCGACATATTCTGTAAATTCACCAAGCTTCTATGCCTAATATTTAAAAAAAAATTGTTATTGTCGCCGATAATATTTCGCCTGGCTTTTTTAAATTTTCATTATTTATGATTGAGAATGTATTAGAATTTTTGGAAATTTGACATCACACTTTTTTAACAGATCTCCACGTTTCGAGACCCTCTGAATCAGAAAATCAGATTTTCACGATAGCGTCTGCCTGTCTGTCCGTCCGGCCGTCCGTCCGTCCGTAAGCACGATAACTCTTGAAAAAATAAACGAACCAAATCCATCTTTGATACACTTATTTTTAGGTCCTAAAAGAAAGAAAGAGTTCGTGAACCAGCCATTTTTGATAAAAATTCAAAAAGTGAGCGCATTTTGAAAATTTTTAAGACCATTTTTTTTTTAATTTGAAAATTCTATGTACGTACATTTATAATATTGAAAAGGACAAACAATTTATCTTAATGATTTTTTTTGATAAAAAGAAAATTCTCGAGTTATAGCGTTTTCAAAACTTTTTTAATAAACCGAAAATCAAAATTTGAAGCCAAAAAACGCACGGTATGAAAAAAAGTCAGCAGAAGAAAAACATTACTTTTTGAAAGCCCTACAAGATCATCATAACAAATTTTTGGATTTTCTTCAAAAATCAAAAATTCGTATTTTTGTTTGGTTTGGGAACCTGGGACGTGTAAGATAAATTCTGAGCGCTAGATTTGGATTCAGCGTCTTAAAATCCATAAGAGTAGCCTAGTCATTTGTCTCGTGCAGACAACTTTCTTTGTGGGCCTTTGTTATTAACTATCGTTTTTAAAAAATGAGAATAAAGTACAATTTTTGTTGCACCTTAAAGAAAAATTATTTGTATCCATTATCGGAACCATTAAGACACTACAGAATACTTGGTAGCGCTCATGGCTAGTTTGCGCGGGGCACTCGCGCTCCTGCACTGAGAAAAAAAATTACTCTTGAATCAAAAGTGCCAGTGTTTTTGAATTCCGCATTATTAAAACAATAGTTTATGTGAACTGTCCAATCAATTTTACTTTGAGAGAAATAATTCGAGTGTTTAATTCAAAAATATAGTAATACAGAATAGAGTATCTGTGCATCTTTGATTAAAACGAACAAAAATAAATCTGAGTCATCTGTATATTCTATTTGCAGATGCAGATTTTTATTTTTTTTTTCTAAGGTAAAAGATTGCAAAGTGAAGAAAAATCTTCTTGTATGAAACATAAATGAAAATGTTTTAAAAAATTGCATCACTGTCTGTAAGGCTTAGTAAAATTGAACCAAAAGTATTGAATCTCTCCAATCTATAAAAAAGTTTTTATGATTCATGATCGTATACAAATTAGTAAAATTAATATATTTTCGAATCTTCTAAAAAATTTTGAATACCATTAAATTGAGCTGGAAATATATACAAAAAACACTGCAACACATTTCTAGCGGATATGAATGATGTATTCAAATTTGTTTCAAGGTTTCAACTTGGCAATTTGTCAGCGGACGACCGAAAAATCCTAAAAAATAAAACATCAAAAATGATAAAATTGCCAAAATATAAAAATCCCGAATTGAAAAATCGCTGAATAATATAATGCACTACAGTTTATAATATAAACCTCGTCAATTTTACAAGTCTTTTACCTTGCACTTTTATTATTTATAACAATTTTTATTATTAATAACTTTTTTTATGACATCTTATCATGGTTTTTAATGAAATCACCATTTTTAATTTTTTATAATTGAGCAATTTTATAATTCGAAAATTTTAATGAAGATTTTATTATTCGGGAATTTTACAGTGTCAGATATTTTGTTTTTAGGGATTTTTAGACGTCTCAGTTGGCAGTATAAATTAAAATATTAGAAATATATAAACAAATGGAGTTATGAAACAAAATAAAAAAGCACAGTTTTTCATCAATAAAATATAGTAAATATAGTATATATTATACTATTTAGCTTGAAACGTTGCAAAATATAAATTTTGCAAATGTTTTTTTAAAATCATCTTACACTGTCTATTTGTACCATTTTTAAAGTAGATTATTGTTATAGACAAATCAACTGACATTTATTAATTTGCTATTCAAATATCATTCCCAGAAAGGATTGTTTATATCTACAAGTTTTGACTCTAATTGAATTCTTTTTGAAACGTATATTAAAGTTATTATACCTTCTTATCCTTCTATTCAAAAAAGAGAAAAGTTTTAAAAAATTACCGAGATGCTAGCTTTTTAAATTTTCATTTCTCCAGAAAAAATGTCTAACACAAAACACCTCAAAAATTTTAAAAATATTTCTATTTTAATATTGATTAAATTTCTAATTATCTAAGTAAGTTTAAAAATATGTTTATTGTTCTCACAATATTTGTGGATGATAATCGTCGTAAAAAAATTTGAAACATAAAGTTTTCCGACAGCAAGGGCAATAAATTACGATTATGAAAATAAATAAATCCAACAGTCTCTGCAAGATAGATATTTCCCAATAATTTTACTATTTTAGAGGGGAAAAAACTGATCGCCGGAGGGCATTAGAAATCATTATTTGACATATTTACAAAGCGAGAAATAGAAAAAAATATTAAAAAGTTACGATTGGAACTCGAAAGTATTAATGTTTACTTTTATATTCTCTGTGCGGTATCTTAAGGAAAATGTTATTTTGTAAAGATGAGGAATATTTTGTAAAAATCAAAGTCTATTATGAAAAGAATAGAAAATAAAGGTATGTTTGTGTAGCCGATACAGTCTTTGAGAAGTCGAATCGAGTTTTAAGATTTTCAGCAGTGGCTGTACGGCTGTATTTTTATGAATCATTAGAACCAATCAGACATTATAGCATACCTGGTAGCGCTGCGACTAGTTTGCGCAGGGCATCCGTGGTTTTATGACTTTCCATAACTAAACCAATCATTCCCATCCCATTTTTTTCAGGAAGTTTTTCAAGAGAAAAAATCCAGCTTTTTTCCAGCTTAGTAAGAAAATGCCGCATTTGGATAGAAACTTAAGAATGTTTGAAAAAATTTAAAATCAAGGTGAAGTAACTTTTATATTTTAGAATTTTGATTGTGAAACTCGTTAAAAGACCTCTCCAAAACTCTAATAAGAAAGTGAAATCTGAGAACTACGTTAGGAGTTATGTTTAATTAAAATTTAGCGGTCGTCGTTAGGATTAATCATCCAAATTCAGGTCCCTATATCTTCACTACCCGTTTGACAACGTGCACCCACTTAACAGAATTTAAATATGTGCACTTGGCTAATCTTACGCCACGAGTAAAAATGTTATAAATAGTTGTCGGGCAAACGGGCGTAATTGCCAAAACAAAAAATTTATATAGACAAACGTACGTTAAGGCAAAACAATTATTTTGCGCCAATAAGGCAAATTTTCGAAATTTCGGACTTGAGCTTGTTTCCTGAACAACCCTTCTTAAACTTGACTTGAAAAATACTGGAGTTCGACAAAATCACAAATTTTCCCGCTGTTATTGATATTGGAATTTGCGCTCTTTGAATCAGTACCACTACCATTTTGCATACATTCGGTTTGTATCCATACCAAAGGAAGAAATATGCATCATCCGCAATTGACAAACTCTAAAACATATCTCTATATTACTAATTTTCTATATTTAAGTTAATGCGAAAAATTAAAACTAGTTGGAATTTCAGAGTTATGAATTATTTTCTACTACCAGAAACTAAGGAACGAACCTCGACAGAAGTAAAGTTGATGGAATAAAAACTAGCAAAACTCAAACCTACAAAAATAACACAGGAAATATTGCCAGAAGATTTTTCAGAGATCCTGATTTTAAATTCGAAATCACACATTTCAACAGGGAGTTAATCCGTAGATTCGGCATAATTTTGCAAGCAATGGCTTCAGGAGAGGCTATTGACACTTTCAAGTACGGAAAATATTGTCAACAAAGAGCACAAATCTACGTGAATCTTTATAATTGGTACTACATGCTAGTGACAACAGACAAAACTCTTATTCATGGAGCCAACATTCTTAAATTTACTTTCCTCTCCATTAGTCAATAGATAGAAGACGCTGAAGAGGCGATTAACAAAAATCGAAAACATCTAGGAGAGTTTCACAGTCAAAAATGTAGCAGAAAGGCTACTAATAGAGGTCTTGGACGGAAACTGCTGATTTGGACTAAAATGGATACATACAATGGAAGGCTTAAGTCACATGTTGGCAGTAAAAGAAGAAATATCTTCAGAATCGTGAGTTTCCCGACTTTTTATATGTTATAGAATCTATTTATAACAAATATTAAATGTATTGTTCAATCATTTCTGGTACTCAAGCCCTCTTGTGTTGATAAACTGTAAGTTCTGAATTGAAAAATGAACTTTTTTCTTAATTCAAAAAGACTGACTTTGAAAAAAACGAGTTTTTATATCAACAAATGTCCGAATAATGATTTTTTAAATTCAATTTGTTTAAAAACTGAAATAAAATTAATCAACTTACTGTGAACGTTGCTGGAATTAATATGAAGTAACAGTTTTCTCAGTTCAACATAAACTAAAATTTCGTCTATGTTTCAGAGATTAGCTAAAAATATTGCGGAATCCGAAATTCTAGTCATCTTTTGGGCCCAGAATGAATTTATATTTAGATTAGTAATTTCTAAAAAAATCATTAAATTTGGCTACTTCAGCCTGCTGTATCATGAAAATACTTATGGATGTTATGATGGTTCCAGGCTCATGGACACATGACAATTGACAACAGACGATTTCCGAAGAGTTCGTAACTTGCAGCATTAGCTGGACAAGAGCAAAGCGTTTTCAAAGCGTGTGCAAAGGGTGTTAAAGCGTGTGCGAAGAGTGTGCAAAGCGTGTGCGAAGCGTGTGCGAAGCGTGTGCGAAGCGTGTGCGTATAGATTTCTGCTTATTACTCGCATACGTTTTTGTTACCAAGATAGCAACTTAAATATGCCTTTCTAATATAGGGCTATCAGTTCTAACACGTAGCTTGAGACGTATTAAATTGTTTTTTAATTCTGTGAAACTAACTGTAACATTTTTGAGGAACTTTAAATATTATAATAACTTAGTAAAATTGAGAAACAGAAGTTGAGAACAATTATTAGGAATAAAACTATTTTTGCATGCGTATATTCAACCCCCTCCCTCCCCTATTCCACATCCACACTAAAGGCCTCTACCAAGGGTCTAGGCTTCTATTTATTTTACAATTTCAGCCCTTCTTGACACTAAATGACTGCATTTCTACAACCGAAATCGACTTCGGTAACCAGCTGCGCTGCGAATAGGTAGCAAATACTTGAGCTAACCGTAAAATTTGATCACCCGCCTCTCTTTTTATTGTCAAATGCTTACGTTTTAAGACCCTATTAACCAGAAAAACAGGTTTTTAAGAATGTTTTTATCTGTATTTCTCTCTTTGAGCACGATAACTTTTGAAAATATAAATCTATTAGATCGACCTTGGTTACACTCTTCAAGTGTCAAAAACTGAAGTTCAAGTTCGTTAGTCAGCTATTTCGGATTAAGATTAAAAAAGCTAGAAAATTTTTAAAACTTTTAAGAGCACTTTCATTTAAGATTTAAAAATTGCATGTGCGGCTGCTCGTAGCACGCAAAAAGTACAACAATTTATTCCAATTACTTTTTTATAGAAACGAAATTATGAAAGTAATAGCATTTATAACCAATTTTTGGCACCTTGGCCTTATTATTGGCATGCCAAAAACCGAAGTGCATTTCTTTCATTTTTCATACATACATCATCTCACTGAATAATTAACATGTGCATTGTATGTACACATGATAGTATAATTAGATTAATTGAGAGAAAAAATTATAAAAAAATTTATTATCTACGAAATCAGAGAATTATGATTATAATAATAACATTTATTTACTTTTATGTGATGTTCTATATCTTTACACAAATTAATATGGTTATTTTATTATAATTATTAAAATTGTATCATCAATATCGTGTTTTATTTAAACTATTTATGTATATAAAATTAAAAATGTTTCGAATTATTAAATAATTAAGTTAGACGCTTATTATAAAAAAGTATTTCTTTATAAAATAAAGTTGAATGGATCCTGTAATTCAATAAAATTTTTAAGAACAATTGACCTGAATTTTGGTTTCAATTAATATTTTTATGAAATTTTGTATCTCATTAAACAATTTTGACTTCAAGTCAAAATTAAATGCCAAGCTTTGAGTTTAATTAAAAAATAAATTTTTTTTCAAATAATTGTTATATGCACTTTATACGTTATTAAAATTAAAAATTAATTGAGTAATAAATAATAATTGTAAAACGTCTTTTTTTAAATTAACGTGGTGCTTCAAAATTAATGCAATGTATAATTTTAATTACTTTCAAGTTAGGTATATTTCCGGATGAATTAATTTGCCACAACAATAGCTTAATTTTTCAGATCCTAAATTTAATAAATTTCCCCGCTTATGATCATATTCTCATGAATTTATTATAATAAAAAAATTCCTTAATTTTGATTTAATATGTTTTGTTAATCACACACAATCATTATGAATTGCAATTAACAAGTTCATAGTTGAAAACACACTATGCAAGATTGATGTCTGCTCCATCAGTTATTTCTAATGAGAGTTCAGCAGGACGCCCAGTCCTATTTCAAACGGCGCGCGTTATTGCAGCAGACGACAGCGGTGAGAATGTAAGGATACACCCAGGCTCCACAGGTACGAGAAGTTCGGGGATCGGGATCTTCAAAGACACCACCGTGAAAGGGGCTCCCGCTCCTGCGACGCATATATTTCAGGTGTAACACGTGGGAACACGCATAGGCTTATTTCGCGAACGCGTGTGTGTGTGTGCAATTCGCTATCGATGATGGTATTGAACGTAAACACAACGAATTGATTCGCTAGAAAGGTTAAAACGCATAATGCTTTAGCACGTGTTTAAAAATTTTTTTTTATTATATACACTGTTCCAATCGTTTTGCACCTTACCTACTTAAGGATTCATCCAGTTGCGTGATAAGTATTCAAAGTGTTATGAATTTGAAATAGATATAATATTTTAATATTTGAAGGATTTGCGACCTAACCCTGTTACCTGATATTTCGAAAAATGTTATACGGCGAAGAAAAATCGTTCTGCGGACTTGTGCTGTAATTCCAAAACGCAGTTTTCGAAAATCCAAAAAATAAAAGTAAAAGGAATTGTTAAATCTTGTCAACATTTTTTTAAATTGATGACACAGCCACACAAGAAAAGTTTGAGGAGCCAAGTAAAGCGACGTACATAGAGTTGTAGTGGAATTTTCTCCTACCTATATATTTCATTCGACCTTCAATTTTGAGACGAATTTCAATTTTTCTATATTTCATCATGGCTAACATTTTTCTCGTAAACAGATTTTCTCCAAAAGTAATTTAGAACAAAGGTCGATGAAAAAAACTTTATTAGTAAAAAAATTCAATATCTATATCAAGTAACGTCAACATTCACCATTAATTATAATCCAGTAAACCAATTTGGAACCCTTTTGAATCCAAACTAGTGCATACTTGTGGGCGACTCTCGAAGCGGGTGGGAGCATAGGGGAGAAAATTGCACACACTCGTTTAAATTTGAGAGGCTCGTATCTGTGGAACGCTCGTGACTTTAAAGCTCGTACCTTCGGAGTCCAAGTGTTACGCACATCCAGTTGTGTCAAGATGTATCTTCTGCGTGGTGGCAGTATTATGGCGGATTGAGGGAGATTTTGGAACCTTTATGATCAAGAAATGGTGATAGTGGTACTGCGATTTTAGGGTTTGTGTTAGAGACCCTATAAGAAGAGACTGGCCATTGGGTGAAGAAATAGCTGACGCCTTCAGTGTGTGTGTATCTGCGTGAATCAACTGTTGCAACGGTTGAGCTGTAATGTTTTTTCATGCGTTTATGAATGTAACAAAAGTAAAATACGTTCAAAAATATAAAATATGAAATAAGGTGAGTATTTATAATTAAACATGGAATATGTATAATAATAAAAACATTAAATGTCGACGATGACAAGTATTAGGTTCAGAAAAGGGTTAATTTTAAGGCTTTCAATTTCTAACACTTATGAATGATGTTTTAGTATTGAAAATTTTATAAAATTTCGTGTATAGAATAATTATTAATGAATAATTAGTATACCACTTATTATTAAATGAATAATAAAATAATAATAATAACTAAACGTTAATAGAAGGTGTTTTTAACAAATAGTTTCTTCATAGATTCCCCTCGATAGTATGTGAAGCTATTATTAAAAATAAAAAAAACCCTTTTTGTAATTCTGCGATTAATACTGAAAAATGCGTGTATTTAACAATTATATCTTAAGCTTTCACTTCAAAGATATAACTCCATGATTTTCAAAAAATTTAGTCAGGGTGATGTTACCGGATGTCATTTAAACAGGTGTTCATCAGGGTCGCCCCTTTAATCCGAAAAACAGGTTTTCACGAAAGTGTCTGTCTTTTAGTCTGGCTGTAGGTCTGTCGATTTTTAGTTTGTGAACACGATAACTTTCGAAAAAATTGACGGATTGGATTGGTACTCTCCTGAACTAAAGGTCAGGTTCATTAGTCAGCTAATTTAAATACAAAGTCAAAAAATGAGCACAATTTGAAAATTTTTTGGAATACTATTTTCAAGATTCAAGAGTTCTCTATACGGTTATTCGTAACACTCATCGAGAGAAGAAAAATGTTGCTTTTGAACGGCCTAGAAGATTATCATATAAACTTTCTGAATTTTCTTGAAGAATCGAAAATATCAATTTTCACGGAATTACAAATAATGAAAAATAAAAAATTGCATTTGGCAATCAAATTTATTTTATTTTTAAAAAGCAACATAATAATAATAACTTTTGTTGGAAATTCTCTGTAGGCTTCAATTTTTAACCAGTCATAATCATTTACAGCTTAAAATTTTCTTTATAAATTGTACTGTAAAAGAGCACTGCTACTTTTTGGAATATTTGCAAAATAACCCTATAAGATTAACTGGAACCTGGAATTTTTTACAGTGCTGATTGCAGCACTCTACGCACCGACTAATTTTTGAATTATTTTATAATTTCAGTGTTGAAATAATAATGTAATGATTCTTAGCATTGATGAAAGATGTATAGAATTAAATTCCTAACGATTGGGCCCACCCCAGACCCAAAATGTCCTAAACTGTCTAAAAAAACATTTAATCACAACACTCTGTACTTTTAGTTTGAGGTTTCTCTAGGGTTCTAATTTGCAGCTATCACAAATATAGTGATATTTTCCAGTGATAAGAGATGAGCAGAGTGAAATCTCCAACAATTAGATTTTTTCTTGATTTAAAATGATCCAAAATGATAAAAAATGTTGCGAAATAACCCAAAATGTAAAGCTAATTTTATAAAGTTATTTTGAAAATATTAAAAAGTAGCCGTGTTTTCTTATGGTACAATTCCTTAAGAAGATTTTAGGCTAAAAATGATTAAGATCGTTTGAAAATTTAAGAATAAACAGAATTTCTGACAAAAGTTGATTTTATTCCATACTGTGCGACGCAAGGAATAAAAAAATATATTCCCGCCGCTTGCCAAATTCTGTTGCGCGCCGCGCGCTCGGCGCTTCACCTCAAGTTTGAGCGCTTAAAATTGAAAACCTTTATCAATATAATTTGTAAATCTGATTTAAATCTACTAAAAACAACGCTATAAACTTACGGTACTCTTAAAAACAAAAATTGCATATTTTTAATGATCCAACTTTTTGAACTTTTATCTAATAAAGAAATAGCTGAGTATAGATGTCCGGTGCCGGACGCAAGGTTCGTACCCGGTAGATTGCTCTGATTGGTTGCACGGCAACCAATATGAGTTTAACTTTTATCACACACTTGAATTTGTAATTGGTGATTGAAAATCGGTTATTTAGTGTCTCCTGTTCTATCTTTTCTTTTACATTCACTTGATCTTTCTCTTATCATTAAGAAGACAAGGCATAACCTCAAAGTTTAATTTGAAAGGAGAATAAAAATTTAACTTCTTTCACACACTTGAATCTGTAATTGTTTATTGAAAATGGGTTATTTGGTGTTTTCTATTTTATCTTTCCTTATAAATTTACTTTATCATCTTTTCATTACTAAGAACATTTTCATATAGTTCTATTTGTGGAATCCTACTATTTAACAATTTTATCACTACAATTTTCTATGTTAAACATTGAATTGTCTATTCTTAAATTTAAATGTATATTCAAATTCAGAGATGAACTTAAGTCAAGCAATAATTTCTACATGAATTAAAGTAAAGTTGACTCTAAGTTTCCTAAATTGTCATTGTATCTGTCGCACATCCATACAAGATTTTCCTTTAAATGATCTAAAAGTTGCACAACTGCATCGTAAGCATCATGCATCAAGAAACATCTGATCACCTTAATGTTCTTAACAGCTGTCTTCATAGTCGACGCGTCTTTTACACCGAGTTTCAAAATGAAATCTCGCTTCCGTGTAAATAGCTTTTTATAGTATGGAGTAGGTTTTTTTTTTATTTTTACGGCAATTCTATTACTGTGAGATCTCTACCTTTGGGCCTGCCTCGATTCTTAGTTGCAACCGTTATTTTAATAGTTGATACGGAAAGTGTTCCAGAAATGCCGCTGGCAATCTAGAAAGAATTAATGTAACATTTAAAAAAAGACAAAGCATGATTTTGTATCACGTGTAAAAAATTACACAGACACACAAAAAAAGTGGTCTGTCCGGCAGACTATACTACCATATCTATATGTTTTTGGGGTCGCCGATTTCGAATCCGGGGTCCAAATAACCCAATCAGGTCATAGTTTCCCAAAAAATGCAAAAAGAGACGTAAAAACGACGAAAACAGCGTTTTTTCGTGTATATTTTGTAGAAAAACAAAAGATTTTCATGTCCGGTCGACTTTACAACCATATCTATATATCTTTTATGGCACTAAATTTGAATCCGGGGTTCAAATAACCCTATCAGATCATAGTTTTCCAAAAAAAGCAAAAATATACGTAAAAATGAGGAAAACAGCGTTTTTTTGTAAAATAAAGGTAGT
This sequence comes from Belonocnema kinseyi, assembly GCF_010883055.1. Lineage (NCBI taxonomy): Eukaryota > Metazoa > Arthropoda > Insecta > Hymenoptera > Cynipidae > Belonocnema > Belonocnema kinseyi. The sequence goes on along the minus strand of NC_046659.1, from coordinate 140,759,412 downwards.
GTCAAATATGCTGATGTATCTAGCGTCACAAAATCAGTGGAAGATAACGATACTTCAAAAACCTTCAGGAAATTGTCAGTGAGCAGCGAGACGACTCATACGGTTGAAAACGATGACGAAATTGATCGTAACAGTGACGAAAGTATTCTGAAAAATGATAAATATGATGATTATGACGAATATGGCATTGAATATGATGACGATGAATACAACGATGAAGATGAAGAACAGTACCTTCCACATAGCGAAAACCGTGGGGCTCCAGAGTTATTTACGTGGGCAGAATTTAATGACTGTGCGCGATATCTAGGACTTGCTAAAGATGGTATGGAATATTTAGCTTCCATTTTCAAGAAAAAAAATTTGTTTGCTGAAAAAATAAAAATAAGTTCTTGTAGGAATAGAGAAAAAGGTTTTAGACAATACTTTAAATCTGAAGTTAATGAAAAGGGAAAATTAGTGTACTGTGATAATATTGATGGGTTGATGGAAAACATAAAACCCGGTATTTATAAACCAGAAGATTGGAGACTATTTATTGACGCTTCCATGCGCAGCCTGAAAGCATTATTACTGCACAATACTAATGTTTATGCTCCAATTCCAGTTGCACATTCTACGGAATTGAAAGAAGACTATAGTACTCTTAAACTTCTTCTGGAAAAAATTAACTACTCAAGGCATGAATGAAAGTTGTGTGGAGATCTGAAAGTTCTTGGGATTTTATTAGGACAGCAATCAGGGTTTACAAAAACACCCTGTTACTTGTGTTTATGGGACAGTAGAAATCGCATCAAACATTATAAAAAAAGAAATGGCCAAAAAGAACATCATTTGACGTAGGAAAATTGAACATAATTGAAAAACCTTTAGTCAATCCAAAAGATATTTTAATTCCACCCCTTCATATCAAGCTCGGTCTTATGAAGCAATTTGTCAAAGCTCTTGATATTGACGGTGACTGCTTTCTATACTTGAGCAATCAATTTCCACAACTTTCCGAAGCGAAGTTGAAAGCGGGTGTATTTAATGGACCACAAATACGAAAAATGTTGCGGAATCCGGAATTCATTAAAAAAATGAAAGACACTGAAAAGGCTGCCTGGCTCAGTTTTAAGATGGTTGTTGAAAATTTTTTGGGCAATCACAAAAGTGTAGATTACAAAAAAATTGTTTCTGATATGGTTTCAAATTTTGGTGAATTGGGTGGTCCAATGAACTTGAAGCTCCATTTTCTTGATTCTCACATTGACGAGTTTCCAAAGAATCTGGGAGATTTTAGTGAAGAACAAGGCGAACGTTTTCACCAAGACATCAAAGAGATAGAGCGTAGACATCAAGGACATTGGGATGTTAATATGATGGCTGACTACTGTTGGTCATTAAAACGAGATCAAGTTTCAAAGGGAACTAAATGGAAGCGATAGCCACTTCGTAGATCTTTCGAAAAAGAGGAGTCCGATATTGTCGAATAAAATCGTGAGAGGCGAGGGGACTCACGCTAATCTAGCACCCCAACGTGAGAGGCAAGGGGAACTCACGCTAATTCAGCACCCCGATCTAGAAAGACGAAGGGACTCATGCTAATATAGCACCATAACGTAAAAGGCAAGGGGACTAACGCTAATCTAGCACCCCAACGTGAGAGGCAAGGGAACTCACGCTAATCCAGCATCCCATTGGGAACAGAATTTACTACGTCCACGCCGTTGTTCCTGGGTAATGCTGAAAGTAAATAAAACTTGTTCCAAAAAAAGTGTTTTATTTTTCTTAGATCCTGCAATTTCAGGCAAGGGGAATCATGCTCATGGAACGCCCAGATGGGACTATTGGAACCCCAGATTCAGATTGAGCAACCCAAAATATATAAAGATATGGTTGTAAAGTCGGCCGGACATGAAACTCTTTTGTTTTTATACAAAATATACACGAAAAAACGCTGTTTTCGTCATTTTTACGTCTCTTTTTGCATTTTTTGGGAAACTATGACCTGATTGGGTTATTTAAACCCCGGATTCAGATTCAGCGACCCGAAAACATATAGATATGGTAGTGTAGTCTACCGGACAGACCACTTTTTTTTGTGCCTATGTTATCTACATACCTTTTTTCTTTCGCTTATTGCGATTCAATCATTTATTTCTTTATCATTCTCCAAAACACTATTCTGGTCGCCTCGAATGAATTTTTCTCGACCTGAAGCTTCTTCTCCAATGTTTTCGAAGTCAGAGTTTCGCTGAATCTGATTGCTTAAAGTCCTTATTTAATCGGAACGTGCACAGTTAATACCAGCCTAAAATAATGTGATGAATCAGTTATCTGGATGAAGTTGAGATTTAAATTTTTGAACGTAGATATTAACTGTATCAATTTTACTTTAAAGATTTTATTTATTTTAGAAAAATTAAGTTTTCTCTTAGATAATAGTAGAAAATATTTAAGCGGAGAAAGATAGAAATTCAGGTACTTACTGTGTTGTACATTAAACTTACCAATTCTGTCTCTAGCGGAATAATCGCGACATCAATTCTATTTTTCCAATACATATTAAAAGTGGCAAGCGTTTTTAATCGTTTTTTATAAGCTTCGCCTGTCCACAGTGCGTCAAAATTCCCAAACTCATCAGATTTTATGAGTGCTATTTTTGTTTTCTTGCATAGGTCGCTGCATGAGTCTTCTTTGAATATCCTGGAGTCCACTGTTCAAGAACTAAATTTTCAGTAAACTGCGGAAGATCCAAAAACTTTCTTACAGGAAAAATATGCTTGCAGGGCAAACACATCTCGATCTTGAATAAACAGGAGCAATCAATCTCTGAAACTTTCAGTCGTGGGCATCCTTCTATATTATAGGTCTGATTTTGGGGTCCTGCAGATACTATAAAATTTGAGGCTTCCAATTACTTTAAAACATGAATTGTGGCTTCTTTTATTAGATATTTGCTTCACTTATATTCCTTACTCTCAGGAGGATATTTCAAGACCAGACGTTTTTGTGAAAAATATATAGTCTTATGGCTTCTGTTCTGTGCAAAGGAATTGATGATGGTAAGGAACCCGTCTAGAAAACTTCGCAACGTGCTGTTTTTCGACATTACCGATTTCAATTTAGAGTTGGCACATTCTAGATGATTATTCGTATTGTTAAGGAAATTGGATTGGAGAAAGTTTTCTTAACATTCCACTCATCTCTAATGTTCTTCCAATTTCTTTGGTGATATTCTAAAACTGCTTTTAGCGCATGATCTTCGAATTCTCTTTCAACCTCCTCAAATTTACTAGATTGAGCATACACCACACTTTGAATAAATTCTAAGCAAGTGTTTCTTTGTGACTAGGTGATTTCCATTTTTTGGCACGTCAATTCTCTATCAAAAGTTTTTTGAACATTAAAAATGCATATTATTAGGGAGGCATTGGGCAAGATTTCTTTAATCATAGACCTTCTCGGAAAAGTCTTTATCAGTCATTATGCAATTAACAAATGGAATTTTTTAAATTAATTTTTCGTTTTCCCTCTTAAAAATTATTACTATTAGTCTAGTGGAATACTTATTAACACTTTTCATTAATTCTTTATTATTTAAACAAATGGAATTTTTTCAATCAATATTTTTTAAAAAATTATTTTTTTCCTTATAAATTTGTACCATTGGTCTAGTGGAATGTTTATTAACACTAGTTCATTGATTTTTAATTGTTTAAACAACTGGAATGTGTTTAAATTTTTTTTTTATTATTAATATTTTTTCAGTGGAATATTTATCAATATTGTTTGATTGACTTTATTTTTTCTTAATTTTTAATAAGAATTACAACTTAAATATAACTGATAAATTAATCATCATTAAATGAATTATTAATTAGTAACTAATTATTACTGATAAATGTTCCACTAGACCGACAGTACTCATTTTCTTAAATTCGAAACGAAATTGTTCAAACAAATTTCATTTGTTTAAATAATTTAAAATGAATAAACTAATGTTAGTAAATATTCTACTGGACATTACTCTAATAGTGATCATTTTTAGAGAAAACACGAATATCCAAAAAAAGTTATTGAAACAAATTACATTTCTTTAAACAGTTACGAATTGATAAACTAATGTTATTAAATATTTCACTAGACTATTAGTAATCATTTTAGGGGGGAGGGAATTTATAAAAAAAATTTAACAAATTTTATTTGTTTAAATAATTAATAATTAATTAACCAATGATAATAAATATTTCACTAGACCAATAGTCATACTTTTAAGTGAAAAAAAACGAGAATACAGTGCTCAAAAGGTCGATTTCATGAAGAATTGATAGTTTTTGTTTTGAGGGTAGTTTTCAGGTACTCGTGGGGGGTCTGTTAGAGGTGCCAACCTCATGTGCCTGATACATAAAATTCTTCGGCGGTGGCCCCCATACTTTCCCGACACATTTTTTTAAACCCTAAAAAATTATTCCAAAAACTCAAAAAAGTGATTTTTTCTCATTCATTTTACATGAGAAACTTCGACTCGAAACCGGCACCTGTAAAAATCGAAAAATAGGGAATTTTTGACGTGGAACAAGAATTATTCACTAATTAAAACTGGAATTCAGAAGAAAGAAGCATAAAGTCCCTGTTCGATTGAAAATTCATCACAATTTAAAATTTTCTTATTCCGAAGTTTAAAAAAAGAAAGTGCTTTAAGTAGTTTTTGTAGTAAAAGTAGTATTCTGACGAGAAAATATTTCTGAATAAAATTTTTTTGACATTTTTTCGTTAGAAATTTAGTTTTTTTCTTATAATCGTAAGAAGTTGCGGTTAAAAGATAAACTATTTTGTTGAAAAAAATAATTTTATGTTGAAAGATTCATCATTTTAATTGAACATTCATTTTTTGTTAAAAATGTAACTAGTTTATCAAAAATCAATTTTTTCACTTAATATTTAATTATTCTAGTACCAAATTAAACTATTTGGGGTTAAAAATTAACCTTTTCTACTTCAAAATTTAACAATTTGGATGCAAATTCGACTTTTTAACTTAAAAATTCATTCATTTCGTTGAGAATTCACGTATTTTGTTTTTTTTTTTTAAACTTACTATTTTGGTAGAAAATAATTTTTTTATTTGAAAGTTAATCTAATTTTTTTTATTTTTCTTTATGGTTGTAAATTTTAGTATTTCAGTAGAATCTTAATAATTTTAGTTGGAAATTTATCTTTCAGGTAAGAAATAAATTTACTTGAAGCTAAAAATCATTTTTTAGGTTGATCATTCATTTCTTGATATTCATTCATATTATCACATAATGCTTTTTCAAATATAAAACGTAATAAAAATTGTAAAATTTAGATCTCCAGATGAGAAATATTGTGTGTAATACAAACTTTAATTTTTTTGCGCTGCACTTTTTCTTTCAACTGACGTACTGGGTTCGGTTTCTGTGTCGTTGATTTCTTCTCTGATCGTCTCTTTTGATATGCTTCAAGACTTATTATTTCTCGATGTTGCAGGCGACATGGTTTGCAAAATTCGCTTCAAAATTTTTCTTCTAAATACCCACAACATACTTCCGACCTACATTAATATGTATAAAATTGAGACCTGAACTCATGTAGCTTACAATGACTGACACATATTTCGATACTATAATGTGCACTTCACCTTGTTCTTCTATCAATTCCGGTACAAGGCTTTATGCTCGCTAAATCTGAATTAGTTACATTTAACAAATTTGCAGTCAAATTTGACTAATGCTTATTTCTAAGACACCACTTTAAATCGTTTTTTTTTTAATTGAACGAAGAGATTTATTTTTATTACGTGGCACTTATCGCAGCGAAGAAAAGAATTATTAGATAAATAAGAAAAGTACAAACTCTTGACCCTTATTTGAAAGCAAAGATCCCTTATTCTCCCTATAATTGAGGTCATTAACCAGCAGAAGCCCTGTTGCAATATAAAAAACGGAAGCTAGTTTTTCAAATATATTTATTATACACTCACTATTTTTCGTTTTAATCGAAAAGTCCTGGGTACTTCTCGTGAAATTCTGTGATAGCTAGTGTCTTCTTTGAAATCCATTCTCTTCTATTCTTGAAAGTCTGTTTGAGTAACAAAATAATCTTCTCTTTTTCAGCGTCAACGACTTGACAGTTGTTATATTAAGAAATTCACTAATGAATTGGTAGTTCTCAGAAATGACTAATAAAACTTAGTAATTTTTTCACCACAAATTGTTTACTGAAGAATACTTATGAAAAAATTCATAAGTATGTCAATTTTTACTACAAAGATTTCTTTTGGATAAAATCTTCTAAAATTATCTTTCTCATCGCGCAAACGATCCAACTGCTTTTGCTTTACGGGCAAAAGTTATTAACAAGTTATGTTAAATGTGTGCTAGCCTTAATGTTTGATCAAAATTAAATACATCAATAGTGATTTTGCACTCACTGAGTAAATGTTCAAAAAAGATATACACGTGAATAACAAAATAAATAATAAATTTATGATAGTGTCTGGACGCCCGGACACAAGTAACGCCCGATTCTGTTTTCCTGCTACTCTTACCCCTTGACAAGTCCGTACGTTTAAACTCGATCCTGTTTTAAATCACATAAACGTATGAACTGCCGCATATTTATACTTCACCTGAATACATATATTTCATTATCTATAAAAAATACACGAAAGGAATAAAAAATGTGAATTCTTACAATAGCTGGCTCGAGACTCTTAATTTTTACTTTGGGAAATCAGTCATTATAATAATAATAATAATATACACTACAAATAGATACTACAAGCATATATACTACTGAATTTTTATAAGTATCATGTCTTATTCACTGCTGTATTGTCCGAAGTACAGAAAGGTAGGAAAATGCTGCCTTTAGAAGCTGGTGAAAAGAAAAAAAACAAATAAGGTTTTTGTTGTACATTCTATAAATATGTTAATATTATGATATATAATAAAGAAAACTTTAAATATACATTAAAACTAATGAATCAATAAGTTCTGAAAAAATTGATATAAAAAATGAAATGGGGAAATATATGTTTCTTATATGACTTAATGATAGTGAAATAAGTAAAAGAGTTCTAGAAGGTTGTCGGGCAAACGGGCGTAAGTGCCAAAACGCAAACCTGATACGCAAAAAGCTGCATAACTTTTTTATTTTTAATTTTAAAAAAGTGATAAAAGTGCTGTAATCACTTCTAATCAAACTATATGGAACATAATGTTTTCAAATTTAAAACTATTTTTTTTTTTTTGAAAAAAAGGACTCTTCTCGGGAACCTAATCACAGAATTTCTGATATTTGGTCAGGATGTTTTCTATTAAGCTGTTAGAGAGATCAGAATGAGAACCTTTATTCAAAAACTTAACGCTAATTTTTAGGTAGGCGTTAATAATACAAGTAATTACACGGGACCACAAATTGAAAAAAAAACTTGCGGGGAATAAACGGGCGTCTCCTAGACGTATTTTGGGGTGCTGAACTCGAATCCGTTGAGCTTTCACCTCCAGCTCGTCAGGATTTTTAGGCAATTGCAGAAAACGTGCTAAAAATGGAGTTTTTAAATGTTTTCGTATATAAAATTAGGCGGACATGTCTGCAACTATCAAATTCTTATTTGAATTAACAAAGCTTATACCCTAAACACAAAATCACCAAACGTAACAATCCACAAATCCCAAAACCACAAACCCCGAACCTATAAACCAGAAGCACACAAAGCTGAGACCTATAAACTCCAACTCCACAAACTTCAAACCCACAAATCCTAAACCCTTGAACTTCAAATCCACTAATCCCACATCCACAAACCCCAAACCCACAAAGCCCAAACAGATAATCCCCAAACCCCTAACCTTCAAATACCCGAATCCACAAGCCCTAAACCCCAACCAAGCAAACCCCGAACCCACAAACCCCAGACCCACATACCCATTAATCGTCAACTCCTAATTCGAAATCCACAAATCCCACAAACTTACAATTCACACACGTGCAAATCCTAAACCTACAAAGTCTTTGTCTTAAAACCCAGAAATCCCTAACTAACAAACCCTGAACCCACAACCCCCAAACATACCAACTCTAAACCTAGATACCCTAAATCCACACTCCCGAAACCCACAAAATCCAAACTCCAAACTCACAAACCTCAAACCCACAAACACGAAAAACCTGTGACATAAAGTAAATTCGTTGATATTGTAACTAATATACTCGCTCTTTGTCGAACTCAAGAATAACCAACAAAGAGGTGGGTTTGGAAATTGCAGGTTTGGGGTTTAGGGCTTGCGTGTTAGGAGTTTGAAGGCTTGAGGTTTGGGGTTCAGGGATTGTAGGTTTAGTGTTTAAGGGTTTGTGGATTTGGGATTAGTGGTTTTGGGGTAAAGGGTTTTAGATTTGTGGGGTTGGTGTTTGTGTACGTTTGAGGTTTGTGGGTTTTGTGGTTTTTAGGTTTGAAGTTTGTGGGTTTGAGGTGTTTTGGGTTGAGGGTTTGTGGGTTCGGGGTTTGTGTCTTTGGGGATTGTGGGTTGCTAGGTTTGGAATTTTTGGGTTTGGGATACAAGTATTGTTGTCTTAAAAAAGAATTTAATAGATGCAGACATGTCGGACTTGTTTTATATACGAAAACATTGGAAAGCTGCACCGGAAATCAGAACTTCTGTAGTTCGATCCCCAGTGGAGCAAAAAGAGAAGGATCATTTTTTTTGAAGAAAAAAAATTGATTTTTAAAAATAAGAAATAACTTTTTTGTTTGAATATCAAACATAGATTTTAATCCATTCTTAGCCCAAGAGTTATAAGTGTTGGTAGTGATCTGAAATTTCATGCTGTTGTACTTAGATTAAATTAAACTGTACCGTAATCTTCTGCAAAGATATGAATTAGAAGAAAGAAGTATTTTCAGTCACTAAAACACATTTCCTAAATTTAGCACTTACGACCGTTCGCATGACGACTTTTTTTAGACTTTTCAAGGAGTCTGTATAATATCAGAGAGTAACAAAAATTATTAACGTATTTTCGGACTACATGGAGCTATACATTAAGAATTGTTGAAATCAAATGTTTTCTGAAAAAATATCTTCTCCTTCGCTCCGCTGGGAATCGAACTACACAACTTCTGATTGACGTTTGAGTCCTTTTCCCTTTAGCTGAATAATTTCTTTTATTCTCTGATGATAATAAAGATTCCTGAAAAATTTTGACTTGAAACGCCTAGAAAAATAATGCGCGTATTTCTGAAAAAAGGTTCTTCTCTCGATCTATGTAGTATCTCAAGGAAAAGCACCCGATCAGCAATGAGAAGTTTTGTGGTTCGATGTCCAGTTGAGCGAAAGGGAAACATTTTGTTAGGAAAAATTTAATTAAAAAATTCTTTTGATACTTTACTTGCATAAAACTGGCGTTCGACAAAATTATGAATTTTCCAGCTGTTAGTGATATTGGAATTTGCGCTCTTTGTATAAGCATCATTAAACTTTTGATAATATTTGGTTCCAATTCATACCAAGTGAGAAAATAAGCAGCATCCGCTATTGTCATACTCTATAATATTCATGTATGTTACTTATTTGTTGTATTTATGTAAGTACCAATTTTTGAACAATTTTATACCAATATTTAAACAGATAAAGTGATAAGTTGTACATTAGTTCACTAAATTTCTAACCTTAGATCGTAGGTATTCGCCAGCAGCGCAAAATGCTCCAGTTACAAGAACAAAAACAAAAAGGATTACAGCCTGTTTGAAAAGCGATTCACTTTTAGTATCTAGTATCTATAAAAGAAAATAGTGTTAGAAACGTAGCAATTATCATTATAGGGTTTCATTAAATGCAGTCCGCTTCAAAATATAACCATTTTCAAAAAGTTTATTTTTCAAATCGAAAAAAATATAAACTGATTGCTCATATTGTACTTAATAATTTTATTTCTTGAAAAATTCTTTACAACTCTGTTTAGTGGGTCCTATCTGATAAAAAATACACTAAAACATAAAGTACATTCTAATCCTTCGGTACCCACATAGCCGAAAAATGTTAGTAAGGTTGAAATAGGCAGAAATCATTAACCCCTTAAAACAAATTTCTAAATCGGCCTTGAATAAATGTTCAAAGTGATTTCATAATAATATAAATACTTTGTGTAAACCACTGCTGACAACATTTCAATCAAAAATATTTTATTCACGAAGAATAATGAGACCTCACTCCCATGCTGCCTTTTGAAAATTTAAACGCATAGATTCAGATTTAGTTATTTGGCATCTTTCTTAGCACCTCTTGCGGCAAAGCCTTGAAATACAAAATTTCCAAATGGTAGTATTTCCCATTAAAAGCGTTTCAAATTGTACACTTTTAAATTAAATTTTGAAAGATTTGACAATTTTATTAGAAATGATTTAAGATTGTATCAGTTCTAATCTAAAGCTTATAAAATTAAACAATCTTATTTTAAATACAAGAATCGCTAATATCAATTATTTAAGATTCTAAGAAAATTTTGAAAATAAAGCAAGTTCAAATAGCTAAAAATTATATTCTTTTTAAATACTATTTTGAAAATTTGATCACTAAAAATTTAAAGGAATTAAACCTGTGTTATTTCTATTTAAAAGCATTCCAAATTGAAAAATTTCAGAATCTAATTTTTTTTAAATAGACAGTTTTACTATAAAGAGGTTGAAATTGTCTGATTTCTAATTCGAAGTGTTCCAACTTAAAAAATCTCATTTTGAATTAAAGAATCTAAAATCTGAGTATTTGGGGATTAAAATATCAAAAATGGGACAAGTTAAAAATGTTCAAAATTTATTAGTTTCAGATTAGAATTTTGAAAATTCGCAACAACTTTCTTCTGAAGATTATCCCTTTAGTCATAAATTTGGTCATTTGGACGAAAATTTTCTAATTTTTTCAAAAAGATCTCTAATTTTATAATAACTTAACATGAACATTGGTAAACATTTTTTTCGGTTTTACGATCAAGTTTGAAATAAAAAGACAAGCAATAATCCGAGTCAATAATTTAATAAAAATATAAAAATTCTTTCACACTTTGCGACGTTTTGGCCTCAATCTGTCGGTCATCCTTAGGCAAATTATACCTAATACAAAATTGTTACAAAAAGTTAGCTAATTTAAAAAAAATTAACATCAAATATTGTGTTTCGATGAAAAAAAGTGAGACGGCTTGATATCATTTCCGAAACACATAATTTTTTAATTGGGAAAAACTTAAAAAAATAAAAGAGGCTCCCAATAATTAAGGTTACGTTTTAAAACACTTGAGTGAATCAACTATAGTCAAATGATGGACAAGCAGGTAATGGTGACAGGAAATTAAACTTGGGTTATGTTGGTTATTTAGTACAGAGTTTTTAATATAGAGGGCCTAATTCAAATTTAGCGAAAATAGCACGCCAATGTATTTTAGAAATTTACTAGTCAATTTATTATATTTTGGTAATTTTGAGTTACATTAAGTATTTCTGTTTTTAAATTAATGAAACAGTTCTTATATTTATTAATAAAAATCGATTCTAAAATTCTACGTTTGTAAGTGTTGTTTTCTTTTGCTAAAATCTTTATATTATCAAAGTCAAAATAAAAAAGGTGATCAAAACTCCACGAGTGTTGTGACAAACCTGTGTTCAATTTGCCAATCCTGCAATCTCTTATATGTTCAGCTATTCTTGTTTTTAACCTTCAACCTGTTTCACCAATATAAACTTTTTTGCAACCTTTGCATTTTAATAAATAAAGTAAGTTTGACAAATTTTTTCAGAATCTTTCTTATTTATAAAACAATTTTTAGTTTTATGCACCTATTTACTAGTCCTTTTATTAATTCAACTTTTTGGTAATTATAATTTAAATATTGCCCTGACTATCAAGGTTTTTTGTACCAATTGGTAATTAAACTTCCATTTTTAGTTTTTCTAATTGATAGATCCAAATAATTTAAGGTGTTATTATTTTCTGATTCAAAAGTAAATTGTAAGCATTCTTCTATACCATTGAATGTGTTAATTCTTGAATTTTTTTAGTGTGAACTATAGTGAATATGTCATCCACGTGCCTTTTATAGGAAACTAGTTTAAAAGTTAATTTCGATAATGCACTATTTTCTAAATCCTCTAAAACGAGATTGGAAGCAACTGCAGATAGGGGAGAACCCATAGGACAACCTGATATTTGCTTATAAAACTTTTGGTAGAAAGAGAAAGCAGTGTTAATAAATACTGTTCCAACAGCTATTAAAATTTCAGAATTAGATATTTTTGTTAAATTTTTATAATCTTGTAATTTTTCTTTTATGCAATCAGAAAGTGAATCTAACGAAATGTTACCGAACATATAAACCACGTCTAAAGATAATGTTGAGTGGGTAGTAGGTACATGAATATTCTTATTTTTTTCTTTAAAATCCCAACTGTCTTTAACAAATGAGTGAGTCGTACCAGAAACAGGTTTCAACATTTTTAATAAAAATTTGGCTAAATTGTAGGTGAGTGATCCTATGGAAGAAACTATTAATTACCACTTTAGATCAGGTTTTTGAACTTCAGGAAGAGCATAAGCCTTAGCAACAACACTCCCATGATTTTTTAAACGATAAGCTAAATTATCATTTATAAACCTTTTATTTTCCCATCTTGATATATCACTGCATTTATTTTCAAAGATCGGAACTAAGCTGTTGTTAACTTTTTTCTATAGCATGTTATTTTTTAATAAATTTTCAATTGTTTTTTTATAATCATTTCTATAAACTGCAACTGAGATATTACCTTTATCTGCTCTAACAAATATTATATCTTTGTGGTCATTTTGAAATTTTTCAACTGTTCCAGAGATTTTATTAGAATTACTCGATTTATTGTTTTTTGTGTGATTTAAAATTAAATCTGTTAAAACTTTTCTAACATTTGCTTTTTTATTTTCTTCGTCTACATTTTTTATACATTCTTCGATATTTCTAATGATATTATCGAACCACAATTTTTGATGTTTTAAAAATTGTATATAAGTTAAATTGACTTTTGTTTTCATAATATATTTTTTCTACGAGAATGTTAATTTTTTTAGATTAGCTAACGTTTTACAATAATTTTGTATTAGGTATAATTTGCCTGAGGATGACTGACAGATTGAAATCCAAACGTCGCAAAGTGTGAAAGAATTTTTATATGTTGATTAAATTATTGACTCGGATTGTTCCTTGTCTTTTTATTTCAAACTTGATCGTAAGGCCGAAAAAAAATTTAACTAATGTTCATATTAAGTTAATTATTTCGATCAATCGGAGAAAGAAATTTTGCTTCTTAATACTGAGAACTTTGTTTTAATTTTGATTAATTTTGTAATAGTATGTAACTTTTCGGTTAAAAATTCAAATTTGTTCTCGTATAAAATTTATATTTTGATTGTAAAAACTAGACTGAAATCTCTTTCAACCGAAAATTTAACTACTTTTTTAAAATTTATCTTTTTGATTCAAAACTTCGTCCTTTTTAGAAGAAATTTTATTTTTTTTATTAAAATGAAACTTTTCGTTAAAATTTATTCTTCTTCGTTTGAATATCCAGCTAATTTTTTGAAAGATTTGATTGAATCAGTTTGTTTAGAAATCAACTTTTTGTTAAATATTTATATTTTTAGTTGAAAATTGATCTCTGGTCGAAAATTTGATTATTTTGTTCGAAATTAATTTCTTTTAATTGAAAATTCAGTTACTTGGTTAAAAGATAAACTACATTGTTAAAAAGTTTTTATTTTCATTGAACGCTTATGTCTGGTTAAAAGTTTAACTGTTTAGTGGAAAATAATTTCTTTTATCTAATATTAATGTTTTAACTGAAAATCTAACTTTTTCATTGTTTTAGGATCAATTTTTTTAGTGGAAAATTCACATTATTTTGTAAAAAAAATTTTAGGTTGAAATTTCATTTATGTGGCGTAAAAGTGAACCCGTTTCGCAGAAAATTAATTTTTTCTGAAAAGTCATATTTTTGTTTAAAAATTCAATTTTTGTAGAAAAAACTTTTTTTTTGGCTCGAATATTCAACAATTGAGATAAATATTTATGTATTTTTTTTAATGAAAAATCTTTATTTGTTGGAAATTCATCTTTTAAGCTTTAAAATTGAGGAAAAATTAGGGAATTTTGAAAATGTTTTCGGTTTAACAATTTTCCGCAACAGACGTTACGAGCGATGCAAACTAACTTAATCCAAATTCACACGTCCAATTCTTCCAGGAGTAGATTCTGCATATACTACTTCGTGTTTTTATTACTCTTAAAGAAAGACTGTGAACGAATATTTTTTATCTTTGGTAATACAAAAATTATTCGAAAATTATTTTTCAAATTTTTATAATAAATCTATTTTGAAATTAAGTTCTGAGAATTGAGAACAATAAAATAAGTATTATCAGTTTGTTTTTAAGTTGAATTAAATATAATTTGCATAAAATTTATGAGAAAATTAGGAAATAGTTTTTTAAATCTTTCAGACATTTCATAAAAAATCTAGAGGATTTTAAAGGAACTTTTTTATTTTATATGATTTTACAAAACATTACGAAAATTTCGAGTTGTAAATTTTCGAAAATATTTCCCAGTTTTCAAATACTTTGAATCTATTTAAAAGTCTTAAATTCCTGAAAATATTTTTAACTGACTCGAATTTTTCTCAAAATTTTCAAATATCATTGAAAATTTGAAAAAGCTACCTTATAATCTTCTAAATATTCCCAGACATTTAAAAAATTGTATTCTATTGAAAACCAAATTAGATTAGAGCTTCTAAAGTTTAGTTTTTTAATCATTAAAAATCTACATTTCTAAAGATCTTTTAATGTTTAAAATTCATTTTGGATCTCTTCAATTCTACCAAATATTTCTTGAATTTACTCGATTTTTCATTCGATTTTATTTCGTAATCTTACCAAATTGCAACATTTTGCTTTAAAATCTTTACACACTTTCCAAAGATTTGAGGAAATAATTCAAAATATTTTGTGATCTTTCTTTAGTTCCCTTTTGAAATTCCTAACAAAACAATCATTTAGAAATTTCCCATGAATCTTTCATAATAAAATTTTATCAAGCTAAATTTAAATATGCTTAATTAATGAGGAAAATTAGATTACGCCGAAAAAGATTTGACAAGTTGTTTAATAATATAAAAAAATAATTTACTCTTAAAATTATATATGAGGCCAAACAGATTTCTATCGTACAATCCAAGAAATGAAAAAAAAATCCAGCAGAATAAATTCTCTCCATCTTTTTTGCAAAGTGTATCATGTTCAGATGTCTGAAAATTATTAGGTGTACTGAAGGTTCTTTATTTGATGACAATAATTTATCCTGTACTTTCAAATGACCTTCCAGAAACCTGTTTAGGTCAAGTAGTATTATATCAATCTTAGTACTAGTATGTAACATCTGAAAATTATTTTTATTTTCCATATTATATTATATTATATTATATTATATATATAATATTTTCATTAAATACCAATTGAAAACACTGTTCAACAAAATGTGACTTATGGTTATGACATTGGACATTGGATCTCAAAAAACGATTTGAAACTATTAAATCCATCAATATCAATCATTAATCCATATAACCTTATATCTTCATAGTTCAATAACTTCAAAATCGATAACGTATAACCCTAAGACCCATAACCTTAAAATCGATAACCTCAAAACTCTCAAATTCCAATAAACTACAAACTCAAAATAAGGCAAAAAACACCACTTTATTACCTTAAAAGCCATAAGCTCCATAACCCTGAAATGTATTATAAGAAAATTGAATGTCACAATATAACTCCAAATCTTGTAGAATTAAATTTAATAACTCCACATCCCTATAACTCAATAAACTTAAAACTCAAAAATCCACGACCCCAAAAGTCCATAACCCTACAACCTTAAAACCCCATTGCCGTATAACCCAAAAACTCCATCATCTTATAGCCCTATAACTTTAACAACAAAAATACTCACAGTAACTCTTCAAAAGCCTTTAATTTCAGAAAGCTACAATCAAAACTTATGCTCGAGACTCAATTCTTGTTTTACAGAAAGTTTGAAGAAGATATTTAATCTTATTTCTCGTAAACTTTGGAACTCCAAAACTAAAATTCAAATAATTAATAAAGTGAAGATTTTCTCATCGTAGTAAACTACATTTGGCGATCCCCCGAAACAACGACATGGACGCAGCAGGCTTCTGTTTCCTTTGGGGTAGTTCATTTGCGTGGGTCGCCTGGCGTCTCACAATTCTCAGAGAGCTTTATTTAATTTTATGTCTCATAAATATTAAGTTTAAAAAAATAAAATTCGAATACTTAATAGGGTCCAGATTTCCTGCTTCGTAATAACCTCCATTTGGCGATACCCAGGAAAAACGATGTAGACGCAGCAAGCTTCTGTTCCCTTTGGGGTACATAATTTACGTGAGTCCCCTCGCGTCTCACAATTCTCAAAGAGCTTTACAACTTTGTAAGTAGCCATTTTATGTGCTTTCAGTTTTAGAGAGATAACGAGGTCATTTATTTGTAAGTCAAATTTGCAGTTTTTTTCTTTTGTGTTGCTTTGACGTCTCTCTCTCTTCAAAGACCAACAGTAGTCCGGCAACTTTTGCCCGGTAAGAAGCCTTCCATTAAGACGTATTAAAAATTTTGAATCCCTAAGAATGCCTTGTCTCTCCTTCGTTTTTTGTTTTCACTAAGCGCCAAAAATAATAAGAATCCAATCCCTTTTAAAGTCTGTCGGAGCTGCCAGACGTAACCTCCAACAAATGAAAAATACAATTTTCATTTGAAGCATTGGAACGTGCTCCGAAAGCATGAAATTTACCAACTCTAGTGGGATTGTATACAATAATACATCTGCTTATTGTAAAATGGTCGCTTTGTTTAAATATTATCAGTCATAAAAATTTGAAACCATGATAAAAATTGCAAAAAATTATTTTTCAGCAGAAGCATCTGTGTGTAAATTAATCTTGTCATCGTAAAATGACCGATGTTATGTTTTAAATAACTTTTTACCTACTTATTATTGAAAAAACAGTAAATAAAAGTTGCGAAATGTAATAAATCAAAAGGGGTTAACATTTTTCTATTTCTCGGTTGCTTTGTGGTATCCAAAAGTAGTCAGAAAAATGTTGTCGGCGCTAGGTACAGAAAGGAAATCAATTTAATAGATTACTTCTACTATTATGGAGATTCCGAACGGAAGGACAAAATCGGGATCCAGAAGTATTCAATATTTACCATAACCATAGTCATTCTTTTTTTAATCCATTGACTTTCAAAATTTCTTTAATTTGTGGCCATTTAAAAAAACCTATTATTTTCGCATCAGACAGTTTAGGAAACTTTTTAAACATATACATAAAAGCTTTGCTCTCCGTAGTATTTATTGGTTTGACGAATTGTTCTTCAAGTCCCAGCTTTATATCTAATGGTGGTGGAATTACTTTATCTCTTGGTATTAGATTTTGTTTTATGATATTTTTAGACCCTGAAGTTAAATTGTTTCTATTTGGCCAATCCTTCTTCACATAATGTATGGGATGAGCTCAACTGTCATGTTCACATAGAAAAGATGGATGTTTAGTGAAACCAATTTGTTGACCTAATTAACTTGTCATTATTTTTAATTGTCTAAATATTTTCTACTTAAGCTTGAATATTGTATGTCAATATGGTTGCAGTGAACTGCATTTTTGACGTTTTTAAAATATTTTCTAAATTGGATATATCTTTCGCGATATAAAGTTACACAAGTTATACAAGTTCTTAAGTGAACCCATTGGGTTCTTTTTATCAATGTCGTTTTTTGATTCTTCTGATGTTTCATCGTTCATCTATATATCCTTAGCGAAGTCATCAGCTTTGATATCCGACATTTTCTTTTCAATTTTTAATTCGTCGCTAGCAGTATTACTTCTGTTACTCTCTTTATTTTAAAAAAAGGTCGAGAAAGGCACAAATTCAACAGTTGCATAAGAGATCAAGGATTTGGTTTTTCGGTTGTTATATGGGTTATGCAGTTATAGCGTTACAAGTTTAAAGATGATGGAGTTATCGGGATGTGGTGTCGTGGTGTTTTAACTGTCGTTTTGGGTTAATATGATTATGTGGTTTTGGATTACTAGGGTAAAAGATTGTTGGCGTTATAGGGTTATGGGACTGCAAGGTTATGGAGCTTATGAAATTTGAGGTTATAGAGTGATAGACGTATGGAATTATAAATCTAAAACTCTTCGAAATTATTTTTGAAAATTGCGTGTAAGCTTTTTTGCTTTTTTCCTTCATTTTGGGTTTGTAGTTTTTATGGATTTGAATTTTATGTGTCTTGAAGTTACAAATTTCGAGGTTATGGATTCAAGGGTTATATGTTATCGATCTTACGGTTATTGAGCTATGAAGGTGTAGGGTTATATGGCTTAAGGGTTAATATTGTTGGGCTTTACAGTTTCAAGCTGTTTTTTTAAGTTAGAAAAAGAGCTGACGTGATGGGGCAAAACAGGTTCCGAATTTGGTTTTGTTGGATTAATTTTGTCCTCAATTATGAATAGAGTACTTTTGGTGAGTGAGCCTTTACTGACATTTTAGTTAATTAGCGCATGCGCATGCATATAATGTGTCTCACTTTATACTTCAGATAATTGTGCTACGGTTTAAATAAAATTCGGTTGTTCCTTTCTTTTAGACTGTAGAAAGACAATAGGTTACAGCAACCCAAAAACCATATAATCTTCTTGGTCTGGTTTAAGAAACACTCTAGTCATTTTTGTGATACCGTGTTAATTATTGTTTATCATTTAAATATAATTAATTTTTTCAGTATTTCAATCAAGAAATTATTGTTTAAAGCTGCTAGTTAAATTTTCGTTTTAATTGTTAATTTTAATTAATTAAATTATTGATTAAATACTATTTTTCTTCAAACATTGAGCTCCGGCTACATTTTTTCTTCAAACACTAGCAAAACATATGAATTATTTAATCTTAATTATTCTACTTCAAATGAATTTATTTAAACAAAAGGCAAAACATAAATATATTCTCTAAGTTATCAATTCATCAAAAATGTATTGATTATTTATTTCTCAAGGAAAATTGTCAGAAGACTGTTTCATTCAAAAATACACATAAAACATTAAGCAACTATCCTCAGAGGATTTTCAATATATTTTCAAAATAAGTGAATGAAAATGGTTTCAAAAGAATTAGCAGCGATGCGTGGTTTGATAACTTGCTAACAATTAATAATTTATTAAAGAAAACTAATGTCTTTTTAAAATCCTACATTATATATTGTGTGCGTCTACGTTAATTAAATTATTGATGAAAATAACGATAGCAGGGAAAATTAGGATGGAGGAGAGAAAGGAGGATGAAGTTGCGGTAGTGGAATTGGAGAGCTTTGAAGAAAAATTGGGGGTAATGCGTAATAAAAATAGAATAAAGGACAAGGCGGTTTTCATCGATCAAGATTTGACGAGAAAGAAAAGAAAGGCGAAAATAGGGTATCAAAAAATATAGATGAGAAAATGTGAATATGGGACTAGGAGAATGAGGTGTTGAAGAAAGTGCAGAGGAATGGAAGTAAACCAGGGTGGAGAAATGTTAAAGGTGCTGTACTAGAATGTAGCAAGGGTAAAGAAGAAAGATGCTGATTTCTGGATTTATATTCAGGAATTTGATGTGATTGGACTGTTAGAGACGTGGGTAGAGAGAAAGGAATGGGATAGAGTAGAGCCAAATTCGCTAAGGGGGTATAGGTGGAGGCTAAAGGAGGTACTCAGAGTAAAGAGAAAAAGAAGTGCTACTAGGGGTACTAACAGGGGTTAGGGTTGTATTAGAGAAAGAATTTCATGAAGAGCGGGAGGGTGTGTAAATGAAGGCAGTATAGATATAAGGGGTAAAGTAACAGCTTGAGATTTTGTACAATAAGTATGCGATGGAAATGGTTAAAGAAAGGGTGGAAGACTTACTAGGAGAGAGAGATAAGGGCATGATGGTAATAGGGAAGGGATTGTAATGCGATAATTGGGAGGGGGG
>NC_046659.1:140719329-140739201 GCF_010883055.1 Belonocnema kinseyi | reverse complement strand
CGAATAAAGGGGGAGGGTGGCGAAAGGCAGGGTGGTGAAGAAGGGCTGTTAGGGGGGAGGTTGTCATGGACAGGAGAGGCGATAGAGAAGTATCAGGAGCAGTTGGGTATTGTAAGCTTCTAAGGCGAGTCGGTGGAAGAGATATGGGAGGATCTAAAAGAGAAAGTGAGAGCGTGTGTGCAAAAGAAGGTATTAAGGAAGAACAAGAAAGGAATGGTGAAGTCGTGGTGGGATAGAGAATGTAAAATGATGAAGAGAAAGGTGAAAAAGAAGTACAGGAAGTACAGGAAATGTAAGGAAGGAACCGTGAAAAGGCAGAGCACGTAGAAATGAGAAAGGAGTTTAGGGTGATGTGTGGGTAGAAAGGGCAGAAAATGCAAAAGTAGCTGGAAAAGGAGTTGAGAACAGATACACAGAAGAGAAATGAGGGGATTAGAAGAACTAGGTAAATGGAGCAGCAGAGCTGGACGGGGTAGAGAACGAAGCGTGGCTGTTCGGCACACAGAGGTAAGGGAGAAGCTGGAGGGGTCATGAAAAAAGTATGAAGGGTGATGAATTCCCAAGAAGGTGGAGGACGGACTTGATCGTACTACTGTATAAGAAAGAGGATAGTGAGAGGCAGGAGAATCATAGAGGAATCACGTTAATAAATACGGCGTACAAAATATACGCGATGGTGTTGGGAGATAGGCTGCGCAAGGATGTTGAGGGGAAAGGAATATTATTGCCGGAGACGCAGGCGGTCTTTAGGGCAATATTTACGTCTTGCAGGACGTAGTGGACAGATAACTGACCAAAAAGAGTGCCAAAGTGTACGCGTTCTTTGTAGATATAAAAGTCGTGTTCCCTTCGGTGGGTAGGGGGAGGTTGTGGGAGGCAATTGAAGAGAGGGGAATGGAGAGAGGCCTGATCCAGAGGTTGAGGAAGGTATATGAGGAGACCAAAGATAAGGTGAGAGGAGGGGAGAGTATCTCTGAGGCTTTCTGGATGGATAAGGGGTTAAAGCAAGGGTGCCCACTTAGCCCAACGCTTTTTGCAATTTTAATCGCGGATATGAAAAGAAAGCTAGCGGCCAGAGTAGCAGGAGGAGGTCAGAGTACAGCCACTCGCATATGCAGATGACATAGTGCTGCTAGCAAGAAGCAAAGAGGCTTTAAGGGAGTTGATGAAAAGGTTAAGAAGATACTCAGACAAAAATAGGTTGGAGTTAAATGCGAACAAGTCGCAGGTTATGGTGTTCAGGAAAGGAGGTAGAAGAGGTAAGGGAGGGGCTTGAAAGTAGAAGGGAAAAGTGGTAGAGGAGGTGAACGAGATTGTATTCCTAAACTATCTGTTTTGGAGGAATCGGGAAGTGGATGGTCATACAAAAAGAGAGTGAGAAGGCAAATGTGGTAATGAGGCACGTGTGGAGGCTGGGGAAGAGGTTGTTTGCAGATGATTTTATCAGGAAAAGGAAATTGTTTGATTCGCTAGTGATAAGTGTCTTATTTTACGGAGTGAAGGTGTAGGGGTGGATGGTCAGTGAGGGGGTAAATAGGACACTGGAGAGGTATGTAAAGTGGACACTGGGGTTGGCAAGGAATACGCTGAATTATATTGTCAGGAGGGAGACAGCAAGAACGAGTTTAGGTATTATAACGGGGAGTCGAGTGCACGAGGAAGACAGCAAGGAAGGTATATGATTTGGTTCAAAAGAATGACATGGAGAAAGAGAAGGCAGAAGGGGAGGAGAGAATAAGAGAGTCAAGGTTTAACCGGAACTATTTGTGGATGACCACGGTTTGAGACCCTCTGAATTTCAAAAACAGGTTTTTACGAATATGTCTGTATGTCTGTCTGTATGGGAACCCGACGACTTTTGAAAAAATTAATCTATTAGATTGGCCTTTTGTGCGCTCTTCTCTGTGCGGATATATATTACTATTCAAAAAGTCGAACAATTTATCATAATGGCTTTGTTCACAAAACCAAAAATTACCATAGTTATAGCATTTACAAAATTCCAAACAACAAACGAAAATGAACATTTTAAACTAAATACGTCCGGATGTAAAAATGGTGCTTGCAATCTAATTCGGTATGAAAAACTATGTACTATGAAAACAACCCTTTTAATTTAAAATCACCATAGGTAACATTTAGTTTACTAATATAATCAAGTGAAAAGTTTTTTCAAATCAAAATTGGCTTATTCAGCCTATTTAGAAGTATTACCATCGCTATAAAGAGTGAATCCATACTAGTGAATGCAGCAGCACTCATAGTAAACATTGAGATCTGTATAAAACTTAAAACTTCAAAAACTGGAGAGATCTTACTTGGAAATGGAAATTTTGTCGCAAATAAAAACTTTCTATCTTCAATAGACTCGGCGAAGTATGACTGAAGACAATCATAATTAATGGCACATACACCGATGGCAAAAACAGTACTCAATGCTACAGAAAGCCTATGAGAAACTTGAACATAGGTATTCATTATATTTTTTTCTTCGCGATCCTTGATGCTAGACCAATCAGAAATCATCTCGCTCAGAATCTCCTTGACACACCTGTAAAACAAAAGTCAAAAAAATATTAAGTGTTAAAAAGAAACCTTATGAAACAAGCAAAAAGATTTTTTCCATTTACTGTAAAAATATCGCTTGAATTTTGTGTTTTCAAAATGTAAACAGTTACGAAAAAATAATGAAATAATTTTTTTATTGAACAATGCCTAGTAGGGCAAAAATACGTCCGTGGACAAATTTATTTTCAGACGACAATTATTATCCGATTTTAACTTTCTTCTAATGAAAGCTAATAAAATTTCGCATCGAACTGTCATGGCCGATTTTTAAATTTGTCTTTATTTCTTTGTTTATTCAATAACAGAAGTGAAAAAAATTGACTTTTGAAGTTTACCGGTTTTTGAAAAATGCTTTGATGCAATAAAAAATACCTATAAAACTGAAAGAAACTGTCCAGAAAAGATTTCGAATAGAAATTTCAATGTTAAAGCATTTAATGAATTTTTTATAAATAAATAACGGAATGAAAATGGTGTGGTGGGGATTGTCGGCAATTCGTCACTTGATTAGCAGTAAATTTAAACAATTTATGGTCAAAAAGAGTCTTTTACTTTAATGAATAAAAGTTAATAAATACTTTGATATTTTAAAATCAATTTTTATAAACAAATGTACATTTTAGTTATTTTGATGAAATAAATGAAGTTTTTTATTAAACCGATCAAATATTACTTGGAAAAAAGGCTTAAGTATAAGATATGGCCACTAAATAAACATACATATTTGTTTTAACTAATATTATTTTTAAGTATAATAACAATATTATTAAGTAATTAAGATTCTTCAATAAATCATAAATTTTATCAACTTATGACGAGGGATTATTGCTTAGTAATTTTAATAACCTTTAATAAGAAAAAAAATTTTAGTTTATAAATGCATAAGCCGAGAAAAATTTGTTCCCTACATTGTTAATAAAAATAGAAATAGTGGATCGTTATTAAACCAATAAAAATATTAAATAATGTGCAAAAATCATTTCTAAATATCTGGCTTACAGTTATTTACAATTAATTGCATCGAAAAAATTAAGTTTGTACCTCCAAAAACAGCATGAATTCCATCATTGTTTATTTGAAAATCGATTCGTTGAATACATTTTCATAATTTTTTAAATGGTAATTGTAAACTGGACACTCTTTCGATAGAGATTTTCTAATTTTACAATAACCGTAATTTGTTGAAAATATAAACAATTTATTGAAACAAATAAAAATAAATACAACTTCTCTATCTAGTTTTAAATTTTTGACCATCGAATATCAATCTTTTGTTTATAACGCATTACATAGAAAAAGAAAAACATGAACACTTTCATCGAGTCGCAAGTTATTGATTTTTTGCGCTGGGTAATTATTTTTTTTTAACTTAAAGCTTCTGAAATTTCTAACAAAGTTGTCTACGCATATTTGAAAAAAATTGTATAATTCTTTTTAATTAACAATTAAATTTCATTTTAAGAAAAATTACGAAGATGCCATTTTGTAGATATTTATCTAATTTATTCGAAAGTATATAGAAGAAATTATTCAACAAAAGTTAGATTTTTAGTCAAAATGACTAATAGCTATTTCAGATGTATTCTTTTAAGTGGAAATCTGAGGACAGAAAAATGCAATACAAATTATAAAAAAATAGAGAGCCTTTGTTGATTATTTAAACATATTTGGTAAACAAACGTATAGATTCGTCATTTTGAAATGTAGATTTGTTTTTTTTTTTTTAAGAAAGCACAATAAATATCTTGCTTATAGCTTTCTCGTACGATTCTTAGATTTCGGATAATTAGTATTTTTTGAGTAAAAAAAATTAATTAACAAATGCATAATAATGTCATTTTTCAGTAAGAGAAATTTTCTTTTAATCAACTTTAGATATTTTAAAAATACCTCTTGATATGATACCTGATGATAAAAAAAATTACATTTCTTTAAACAATCTAAATAAAAAAATTAATTGTTTTGATGTTTGTCAACAAATGTATTTCTTTTTTTTAAATGAATAAATTCCTAATGTCTTGCGAGTAGCTGTCTATAGAAAGTTTTCATTAATTATAAGCAATTATTAATTGTTCTTAAGAAAGTTAATAAACAAATGCATAATTTGACCCTGTTTTAGTAGATAAATTTAGTTTCTTTGCCACCATCAATTAAATGTGTATAACCAATGGGCCTTTACTGTGATGTTTTGCTGTTGAACTGCCTCACAATAATTTGTTTATTAAATTTGTTTAAAAACTGTAAATTGTTGTCTAACAGGAAAATATCACAATAAAGTACCATTGGTTATACATATTAAATTGAATGTGTAGAAGAAACTAAATTTATCTACTAAACAGGGACAATATTAGGCCTTTGTTAATTAATTTTGTTTAAGCAAATAACACTAATTATCTGAAATCAAAGAATCGCACAAGACAGCTATGAGAAAGATATTTATTGTCCTTTCTTTAAAAAAAAACGATACAAATCTATTTGAAAATGACGACTTTGTATATTTGTTTACGAAATTTATAAATTTACAAAAATTATAAATAATTTTTTAAATATCTGATACTGCTAGACATCATTCAAGACAAGTTTTAACACTAATTCTGTGTACTTTCGCATAAATTAGCTATATTTTCACCAAATGGCATCTTCCTGATATTTTCTTCAATTGTTAAATGCAAAAAATTAAACAACTTTTTTAAATTATACCTCGAGAACTTTGTTAGAAATTTCATAAGCTTTAATTTTTTGAATAATTCTATATTGGTTGAATAGTTTGGGCTAAAATTGAATTTGTTTATAGACACCTCATTGGGCCCCACTGTGCCACGGCACTGGCGACACAGGCCTTGCGCGCTTTGAGTGCCGAGCAAAAAAAGCAACAACTTGCGAAATGATGAAATTTTTCATGTTTTTCTTTTTTCATGTCATGCTTTATGGAATAAAGATTGATAATCAATGATCAAAAATCAAAAATTATATAGAAAAGTTATATTTATTTCAATTTGTTTAAATAAATTGGTGGCTCACTTGGCAGATTTGACACATTGCTATTGGACATCTTTTCTTGATAGTTGCCTTTAGTTTTCGAGGTATTTTCGATTGAATCAAAGAATTTTGTTGCATGTAAAATTTTCCGCTGTTAAAGTTTACATGCTACTTGGTGAAGTTTATACTACTATGGAATAAAATGTGTCGTCTGCTACGGGGTCCTTAGCAGCAATAGGAAAACGGCAAAGTATGAGGGAATTCGAGCTATAAATCGTGACACCACATTTAAAACAACACAGAAAAAACAAAACATAAAATTTGTTGCAGGTAAGACCTCCAACGGTTAATAATGAAAAATATTTCGACGAAGGTTTCACTGAGGTTAGGAAAATTATTCTAAACTCATCGTCTGCGTTTCGCCGAAGTGAGCAAATTTCGGTAAAATATGTTGAATAAACAACAGAAAACCAAAAAAAAATTTGTACTTACTCATATAGCTCCTCCGAAATAAATTACCCTATTGGCAGGTGGGAATCCCCATTTCCCTCCAATTTAATGAAGTTAAACGACGATAGATAGCGCTGGCGTCTTAATTTTTCCTACATCTCGAATAAAAATGGAGTGTTTATAAGACGAAAGATTATCCAGGCAAGTTTAAAAATCTGAAATTAGCTTCGATTCATGTAAAGTTTATCTGACAAAGTTAATTTTTGTTGCGGTGAAGCTTTCACCTGAAATCGATGTGAACTTTATCTTTCGTTTTTTCTGTGAAACTTCAAAAGTCAAAATTATATGTTTTCATTTTTGTTCTTAAATAAACAAAGAAATAAACAAAAATTTTTAAAGCGGCACCAACAGTTCGGTGAGAAATTTTATTAGCTTACATTTAAAGAAAAGAGTGAAAATCGGATAATAATTGTGTTCTGTAAATCAATTCGTTTACGGATAATTTTTTTGTCCCACTGTGCGATGTAGAGAAGGCAAACTAAGATCACCCTCGCTGCAGCCAGAAACAAGTCGTTTTGGAGAGATGAAGTGCTATCAGAAGACATTCGCTAACACTAAATAGGAACCCTTCAAAATCTCCTATAGACGCGATCGCATCCCAAATGCCAAAAATGAGACTCAACATTAATGCATTAGCTAATAAGGGAAACAGAAACCAATTATTATGTTCGGGCCAAGCGCTCATGAAGCGTAAAACGGTCTCCACTGGACGAGAAACTATTTTATTTCGCATGTTCTCTAAATTGCGAGGAAATTCTCTCCTATGGTGATAGAATAGATTCAATAGATATTTTATCCAAGTTTTTTCCTTTCCTTATAGCCATGCTAAAACTGTACCTACTAAGAGACATTGTGCAGCGCATCAATTTTTAATAAGATCGTACTCTGGTCTATGAATCAGTAAGTACCTTTTTCGCTAGAAGGAGAAATTTTCTGCGAATGCGCACTGTACTTTCATATCGAGTGTATATGTCAATCGTATTTTAGAATTCGGACTGCAATGAGCAATGAAGATTATAAAATTCGGATATTATCAACTGAATAAACAGAACGAAAATTTCATTTATTTTCTTGTTGAACTTACGTTAATTGCAAAAAATTACAAGGAATCATGTGAAGTCAAAGGTAATTACAAATATCAAACCTGCACAAATTTATACACGGAGAGAAATTTCAAAAGAATAATTCACGGAACTACTCGTTAATTTTATTCTAGCTTTGGTGCAAGGACTTAGGCCTCGGAACCCTTGATTTTAAAGCGACAACCTTTGATCTAAAAGCAAGGGTTCCGCGATCTTAGTTCTTGCGCCAAAGTTAGAATAAGATCAAGGAGCAGTACGCTGTTACAAAATTTTAAGTTTTTTTGATAAATAAATGAAAAAAAAATTTGGAATTATTTTATATTCAAATAAATAATAAAAAAAGTTTTCAGATGAACAGATCATTAAATAATCATTGATTCGTGATCAATTCAAATACGAAAATTAAACACTTAAACTATGAAATTAATTTTTTTCCAAACTCTTTTTTGTGGCTGAAACTGTAACTGGAAACGAGGGAAATGTATTTTTTGCATGATTCGGTTATTAATTACGAAAATGAGGCAGTGTTCATTAGAGCCACAAAAAATAATTTTAACGAAATTTGAGTCAAAACCGTTAGTATTAACATGTTTCTCAAAGACCATGAAGTATGCGATAATTTAACGCAGGAAAAAGGCAGTTTTTTCTCAATCTAAGATTTAAAAGCAATTATACTTTGCAAATAATTATGTGTTTCATTAGCTTCTTTCCAATTTGTCAAACAATAAGAATCACTGATACTTTTCAAAGTTGATTGATTTTGAGAAACTCTTGTGTGTTCAAATATGAATGACAAGTTTTAATTTTACGTGATATTAAGGTTTTTAGCGATTTCAAAAATTTTTTCATACAAAAACTGTCAGTTATTTTCTACATAATTTTGAATTGTTTGAACAATTTTACTTTGTTCAAACATTTGATGGTTTCACATAAGTCATAAACAAATTTATTTTATAGACTTGATAAGATTTTTAATCAGTGACAACAGAAAAAACAGGAGATATCATTTATTTTGCAGGTAAAAAAATCCATATTTTTAAAGCATAATTTCTTGTCTAATCATATTCTTAAATCTGCAAAAATTCTAATATGTTTAAACACTTGAATTTTGCCATTTTTTTACAGATTATGCATTTTTTAGGTAGTAATTTTTTCTAATAACACAATCGATGTCAATAGATGCTGTTTCGATTGTCCAGTAGTACCTTTTTAAGAACTTTGTATTTTAATTATGGTGTACATTTTTTCATCAAATTTACATCACTATAAAAATTTGTTAAGGGATATTTGAAGAATTATTTAACCACAATGCTCTTTGATGATTATGTATTTTTACTACAGTGTGATTTTGATAACATTGTTGCCTCGCAGAAATAATTGATAATGAGAACAGAAAAATCAACAAATTAAGCACTCAAGAAATAAAAGAAAAATGAAAATAAGATTTCAATATAAAAATAACATCTGATTTTATGACTGTGATTTTAACCCAGGAATGAAAATTTCAATAAATTTCATTGATCAGGACCACCATTATTATAAATCGAATTTTTTTAACATTTAATATCATTAAATAAAAGAAATTCCTAAAAGTATTAAAATTTTCAACAGATTTGGTGAAAGAAAATGTTTATCCCGCATTTTCCATGATAAACTATACTTCTAAATATTTTTTTTCATTTAGAGCGTCTTGCGCGTTACACACTCAATAAAAGTCTATAATAAATAAAATCAATAGACGGAAATTTCTTGGAATATAATATTATAGGCTGCCATATATCATAATATGGAGTTGTGCATTCTGATCGCCCGGCTATGAATATTTTATCTGAGCAAGGCTAATGCCTATTTGAGTAAAATTTTCCGTAGGAAGGTGGAAACTTGATGCGACTGCGCATAACACGGTTTTCTTGGCTGGACGTCATTCGTATAAGAGACACCATAAAAGAGAGATCTTTATAGTCATGTCAAAACCGAAAATTCAAAATGATAAAACTATTAACAAAACTATTAACAAAAGTGAGCTTTTTCTGAATGCATATTTTGAAGATTATTCACCGGAGAAGATATAGAAGGAAATAAAAATAGTATTTAAGAGAGTAAAAAAAGAAACCATGAAAAACTCTAGAAATTAAAAAACCTAAAATTCAAAATCTCTACAAAGAAATAAAAAAAACAAATTGTATTTTAAGTTTTTCAAAAAGTTAAAAAACATAAACTCACGTACTGTGGTTTCTAAACAAACACAAACGTAGTATTCTCTGCAAAACTTCGAATATCTTTACATAATTTTAATGGTAACTATTTTTTCATCTTGTTTACATCACATTTTTTATTTCAGTTGAAAATATTGTAATTAAGGTGCAATTTCTGAAACAAATTTAATGTTTTTTAAACAAAACTAGTTACCGATTTCCATTAATTACTAACTCAACTAATTATGTGAATATTAAAAATACACTCTCATATAAATATTCCAATAGGAACCCAACCGGGTTAAACCATTTCTTTTAGATTTAAAATTCAATATATCTTTGATCAATTTTAACTCAAATTTTATCTTTGTTGCAGATGGAACGAAGAGCTAAACAGGAATCTAGTATGCCATACTGAATATTGGTCTATCTACACTTAAAGAATATCTATAGTGCCAAATAACCAAAATTAGGTTTTGATTCAAAAATATGAATCCAATTTATTAAATGTATATATTATTTTTAAATATCAATTTAATATTTTGAAGGAATTATTTTAGCTTCTGCAGTACCATAGTACATGTATGAGTTATCTAAAATCCATATATGATTTTTGAATTAGATATGATTATTAAATTATGCAACCCACATAAAAAAGTGGTCTGACCACCTGACCAGAGCAGTATCTCCTTATGTATTTTCACCCGCTGAATCCGAATCAGAAGTCAGAAGTATCAAATTGGCTCGTTGTTCAACTCTAACCTCAAAAAACACCCTTAGAAAGACGGTTTGCCGCTAAATTCAAAAAAAAAAAGAAAGTGGTCTGCCCGGCGGACCACAACAGTAAATCCTTATGTGCTTTGTCCCAGTGAAACCGAATTAGAAGTCAAAAATATTAGATCGGCTCGCGTTTCATAAAAATTTGGTGGAAACTCGGCTGTTTACGGGTGTTTCTTTTAAGTCTGACATTTTTGACTTGGAATTAGAATGGAATGAAAGCTTCTAATGCGTCCCCTAAGAGTTTACGTTTTCCGTGCACCTTCTTTTCTATTCCTTTGCACACACCACACACACTGTATTGGTGGTGGGAGGGGGGCCTACAGTTTAAGGTGGGTTCCGAACCACTAAGAGCAACAGCTTTAAGTACTGAGAGAAAACCTTTTTCTATAGAATTATCGGTCTCACGACTATCCGGTGATAACAACTCCTTTGCTTGGTTGGGGTTAGAACACGAGCCTATATGATATTTCTGAGTTCAGATTCGGATTCAGCGGGTCAAAATATATAAGGATACACTGCTCTAGACCGCCTGGCAGATTACTTTCTTTCTTTCTTTTTTATTTGATTTGGTGATAAACCGCCTTTTTATAGGTATTTTTTTATTGAGGTTTGGGTTGAAACAATGGCCAATCTGATATATATGACTTTGGATTCGGATTCGGCAGGTCAAAATACAGAAGGATACACTGCTCCGATCTGCCGATCAGATTACTTTTTTTGTGGGACTGTTTTATTATTGACAATATTTTGTAAGAGCTTTAGATTTTCTGCAGGAAAAGTATAAACTGTAATTGAAAAAAGTGATATTTAAGAGAAAATAAAAATAAAAGTAGAATGCAAATTTTAATTACTTAAGGGCATGTAATATTTCGTCGTGTGGTCAATCGGGTACAGTTCCCCCGTTTTTTTCCACACAAATTAAAATTTGTAATTACTGAATTCAGGTATGCTATAAAATATCATAACGGACGTCCCTAGGATTTTTTTGAGAGATAATAACCAAAAAAATGTAATTTTCTAAATAAAAATGGTATGCAAGTACATTATTTTGAGGTTAGGGACATTTTTCAGCTCTGTTTCATTCCGATAATGCAGTTGTCTGTCGTACCGATGCTGTCGATAAGCACTCTCAAATAATTATGGGAGAGAATTGTAATACACATAACCTCGAAATATAGATACACGTTTTTATCAAAATCAAGAATTTTTTAATTAACCCCCCAAAAAATTGTGCAGGGACGTCCGTTAGCATGTTTGCTATTATTTCCCAAATTTTTAAGATGAAATATATTAATTGTTCTAGAAAAAAGCGGGGCAACCTACATAAAACTGGTAATATTGATAATTTTCTAAGTATCACATGCCCTTAAGGTAGTTGTCGTGCCAAATGTCAGATATTTGAAAAAATAGTTTTTCTATGATTTTAAGAATCAAAATATTATCACTGACGTCATTTAAAATAAAAAACATTATTTTTTCTATTACTCTATTGTTTTCAATTTTTTAAATAACTAAATAATCTTAAAATGTATATATCTTTTTATTTCAAAAAAGTTGTTCTAACGATTTCAGCCATGTAAAAATTTACTTTCAAAATTGGAAACAATAGAGTTTTAGAACAAAAAATCTCGAAACAATTTGACTAGCCCGGATTATAATTAATAAAGTTTTTAGGGACTTTTTTATTTTCGAAAATGTTTTCTCTGGGCCTCATCTCAAAATTTTGTTTGATCAACTACTGAAATAAATTAAAAAATCGCTCAAGATAGTAGTGCATCGAAAAGAAATGTAGAAGCGAAATTTTAGATTGGAATTTTGATTCCAATTTTTTTAGGTATCATTCTATAATTATCTATTTTATCAGGTCTGAAAATTAAATTCATACATTATTGGTGACTTATCAGAAAATAAGAATGTTTGAGTATAATTCAAAGCTACTCGAAATCTTATTTTATTGTATTTTTGTTAGGCCTCGTTTAACTTTAAATTATGCTGTTAGAAGTGAAGACACCAGTTCTGTAAATTTTATTTCACATGTTATGTTTTCCATTGGAGGTTGTACTATATTAATTATCGATTGATAAAATGAAATTTTAAGATGACGTCCAGAGAAAGTTTTTTCTAAAATAAAAAAACTCCCTAATGACTTTATTAACTAAAATTTGGGGAAGTTCAATTGTCTCAAGTTACCTTTCTGATACACCTATATCATTAAATTGCCTCAGAAGTAATTTTAGGGGCTGATGAAATGCCAGTTTGCAAACCAAATCCAAATTTGGAAATCGGATACAGATATAGCGAATTCGAAAATAGAATTAGTAAAAAAAAATTGGAATGTAAATATCGGCCTAAAATTTCTCTTCTATATTTATTACTTGTAAAATCCTATCACTAACAAGTGTTTAATTTATTTTATTGGTTAATCAAATGAAATTTTGAGATGAGGTCCAGAGAAAACATTTTCTAACATAAAAAAAATCCCTAAAAATTGTGTCAATTAAAATTCGGGCAAGTTAAATTGCTTCGAGATATCTTTTTGATGCGCCTATACCATTCAAATGACTCAGATAATTAATTTTAAGCTGATCAATCCCCAGTCTTGGGATAAGGTCCAGAGATAACGCTTTTTCAACAATGTTGATTAAAATGCACCAATTCTATCTGAATTTCCTGATGTGTATTTCTTCTAGGATCGATCTGTGTAAAAAGAATGCTAATCAAATTTTAAATTCAGAAATAATGTTTAACTTATTAAAATTATTCACAAGTAATGATTGTTCAATTGATAATAAGTAATTATTATTTAAATTATCGCTGCCGACACTGTCAGTGATAAGCATACAAAACCACCAAACATTTCTTTGGTAAAGAATAATCAATCGAAAGTATAATAAACGTGCCGGGCCGATCTGAGATTATTTCGAGGTTATGTTCAGATTCACCTATTTGCCCTAATCGCTGTAAGTAAATGTAGGTAATGTCAATTTAAAGCTTACCCTTCTAATATTACTCTTCGCCTAATGGAAGCGCAGAATATTATTACTATTTTATAGGATTTCTCACTCAAAAGGCGTCGTTTACTTTTTAGTTCACATGTCTCCTTTCATTATTAATCAAACACTTTTATTATTTGTAATTACTATGTATAACACAACCTATATTGTTTTGACACTTGTGTCCATTTGAAGCTTCGAACGCAACCATAGAAACTATGATAAACTTGAACCGAAAAAGCACGGACTGGACCGAGTGGCCGATCCGAATGCAACTTTAAAGGCGCGAAATATGAAAATACCCCTGTATAATGGCTTCTCCCCTGCTATTGTGCAATTCGGGTAGCATTTGCTTTGCCATGTATGTAAGCCCCGGCGTGTCCACCCTGTATATATATATATATATATATTTTTTTTACCGCGATTTCGCCCGGAGCGGGTGCAATTTTCCAGATTAGCAGCCGCTTCCGGCGAAATCCTGCGGTTGTCCTTATGACTAATTTTTAATTATATATATATATATTATTAAACAACAAAATTTTTTATGAACAAATTATTTGTTGAAAAAATGTTTGTTATGATTTTTAATAACGATACGTTTTTTGTAGTTATATTGCAAAAAATTTTATGAACAAATGAAGTAATCAGGCATTTTTTGAAAGAAAAATTCGTTTTTTTCCATGTACATTTTTTTCGATTTGGAACTTTATGATATTATGCAGCAAAATTCATCATTTGTTTATTAATCTTATGATCTATTAAACAAATGCATTATTCGGGCATTTGTCGGAAGAAAAATTCGGTTTTTTAAATACCAGTCTTTTCATATGGAAACTTAATGGGAATTTCAGCAAAATTCATAACAAGTTGATCAATTTTATTATTTCTTTAAACAAATTTGATGAACAAATGCACTAAATCAGTAATTTGTCTACAGAAAAATTCGTTTTTCTCTATGTCACAGTTTTGATTAGGATATCGAAAAAATAAATTTTCCATCGACAGATGCTCGAATAATGCATTTTTTTATTGAATTTGTTTTTGAACAAATATAAAGTTTATCAACCAATTATGATTTTCGCTGAAATCACCATGGACTTCCCAATTAAAAAGACCGAAATTGAAAAAAAAACTAATTTTTCGTGCGTTATTTGGCTTAAAATGTTGACTTTCGTGTGTTTTTTGGAATTTTGTAAATGCTATAACTCTGGTAAATTTTGGTTTTATAGGAAAAAGTCATTTGGATAAATTATTCGTCTGTTTGAATTCTATGAATATTCGCAAAGAAAATTTTTGAATTTTGAAAAAACGTGGTCTCAAAAATTTTCAAAATTCGCTTACATTTGAATTTTCATCCAAAATGGCTGGCTAATGGACTTGACCTTTATTTTAGGACACTGAAAGGCCAATCGAATCTGTCAATTCTGTCGAAAATTATCGTGCTGACAAACCAAAAATCTACAGACACACAGACACACACACAGGCAGACAGATAGAAATTCGCAAAAACCTGTTATTCGGATTTAGGGGGTCTCAAAACATGAAAACTTGACAAAAATTGGGGGAGGGGGGTCAAATTTTACGCAAATCTAATACCTTCTCTTGATGAGAATGTAAAAATTAATGAAAGTTACAACTTTTAGATAATGCAGATGACAAAACCCAAGCATGCGGATGAATACATTTAAATGAATAATTATAATCTCAGCTATTTGTTCATTATTTCCCTCTGGGTTTCCCCTTTAAAATTTGTCACCTGAAGTTAAAGCAGATAGGTTTAGTAATTAATACATCCTGGCTTATTATATTATTGTAAAATATTTACAATTTACGGATTTTAAGGAATTTATGGAATTCAAGGAATTTAAGGAATTTGAGGTTTTAAAGAATTTACGGAATTTATGGAATTCAATGAATGCACATAATTCACGGAATTCAAAGGATTTAAGGGATTCAACGAATTCAGGGAATTTAGGGAATTCTTTTGATTCCGTAAATTAGTTGAATCACGCTTATTTATTTTGTGAATTACATAATTGCTTGAATTTTCGAATTTCTTGAATCCCTTGAATTATTTGAACTCCCTGTATTCATTGAATCCCTTGAATTCCTTGAATTCTGTAACTTCTGTAAATTTTTTTAACTCTTTGAATTCCTTGTATTCATTAAATGCCTTAAGTATATGGAATTCTATGAATTACATGAATTCTTCGAATTTCATTAATTTTTTGAATTCCGTGAATTCTTTGAATTTCATGAATTCTGCAATTTCATGAATACTGCAATTTCGGTTAATTCCTTGAATTCTTCTAATTCTATTAATTCCTTCACATCCGTAAATTCCATTAATTGCTTGCATTTCAAGAATTTCGTGAATTCCGTCAATAGCTTAAATTCCATGAATTCGCTGAATTCTTTGAAGTCCTTGTATTTATTGATTGCCTTGAATTCGTTTAATTCTCTAATTTCCGCTAATTTCTTGAATTCATTGTATTCATTGAATGCCTTGAATTTTTGAAATTCCACGAACAGAACTTCTAATTTCCAGTTCGATTTCCAGTAGCACGAAGTGGGTAAATCTTTTTTTAGAAAAAAATTAATTTAAACATTTTTAAAAATTATTTATAATTTAATTCCGTAAATCTCTAGTATTTATTGAATTCTTTTAATTCCGGACATCCCTTAAATTGCTTAAATTTCCTGAATTCTGTAATTCCATAAATTCCTTTTGGATTCCTTAAATTTCATGGATAATTTGAATTGTTTTGAGTTCCATGGATTGCTTAAATTCCTTGAATTACCTAAATTCCATTAATTCTTTCAACTCCAAGAATAGCGTAAATCCCATGAAATCCTCGACTTTCGTAAATTCTGTAAATTCCGTGAATTCCGTAAATTCCATTAAATGTTTGACTTTCGCAAATTTCAAGAATTTCGTGAATAGCTTGATTTCCTTACACTTCGTAAATCTAGTATTTCTTGAATGCTTTGAAGTCCGTGTATTACTTGAATTACTTAAATTACCTGAATTCTGTAATTTCCATAAATTCCTTGTATTCGGGAAATGCCTTGAATTTCTTGAATTCCGTGAATTACATTTATTTTTAAATTTAATGTAAATAAATTTTGAAAAAACACGGATATGAGCTGTAAGCAAGAAAATTTTAGTTAACTTTATCGAAAAATAAGAAACCTGTGTATAGTAAAGATTGCAAAGTTCTGCAGTTGTTAGTTAAAGTTCCTAAAAATTCTAAAATATTTTTTACTTTAAATTAAAATTTTAAAGATTGATGTTATTAGATTGATATTTTAAATTTGCCTTTTTTACATGTATCCTTAATATGAAATCTCTAAACGATATTGTCGATTTCGATTGTCACACTACTGGAATTTCATTGCTATATGCGTGAGACACGAGTTATGAATGGGTTAGACAGAGTTGGAAAATATTGGAAAAATTGTCACGATTGCTCGTTCTTTGATAGCTACACGCGTGCGAAAGGGACACTCGTGAGTCACCGTGAGTTAAACAATAGTGGAACGGTACACACGTTTTCTTGAAGTTAAATGATCCCAACGGAGCTGGCTTGATCTGCGCTTGCTTGGATTTGAGTGACGTTCATTGGCTACGGTGCGCGTCTGTACTTGATTTTTAAATACGCACGCGAACTAGAGCCAATGAGCGACGCACAGTTCAAGCATGCGCAAGTATTTTGAATCACTGTTGGGAATAATAATCGAATCAAATTTCGAGGTCGATAATACCAATCAACGCTTCTCATTTACCACCACCTTTCCACCCGTTCCACTGCAATCGGAATACAGGGCATCTGCTTGTTAGTTCTGATCGAATTCTTATTTCAATTTAAGCCTCTCTACTTGTTATTTATGATTGTATTTTTATTTCAAGTGCGGAAAGAACATTTTAAAGGCTTCAAAGCATTTGAACGAGCTATCTGGACCATTAAATATATCTACCTGAGTGCCTGCGGAGAATTTCTCCGAGCTTCTCAGAGCCTTGAAAATCTTTAGCATATACTCTGAGAATTCTATCGGTAGGGTTAGTATATATTTCATAATAAGTTAATGTTTAATCTATTATTTTTTATTAATATAAACATTAACATTAAGTAATATTTCTATGAAGCATGGAATTTGTTATTAATGTCCATTGCTGGTGGAAAATGCGATAACAAATTTTGAAATTTTGAGGTTAAGAATTATATTTAGAATACAAAAGCGAACTGCTGGTGGCAGAATTAGATAATTTTGGCCTCTTTAATGTAAATGTTCCGTATATATCTACCAAAATCTATCAAATATTATTTTTTCTATGAAAGATTACGAAAATGTACTACAAAAACTTTAAGAAAGTTAAACTTTTACTGAAATTTTTCTTACAAATTACACAAAGATTTCATTCAAATTTATAAAATGTTTGGTGAAAAAACAGAAACTATTTTAATCAGGATTAAAATAAAAATGTTTATGTTTATGTTTAAAATAATTATGTTTTCATCTTACGTCTTTTTGACAAATTTGTTTACTGCGAGCAGTTTGCTCTTGAATTGCAAAATGTAATATTAACCTCAAAATCTCAATAAGTTGCTACCGCATTTTTTATCAGCAATGAAATTTTATAACAAATTCCATGCATCACAGGAATAATACTTAATGTTTATATTGAATGCAAATAATAACTAAAACATTAACTTATAACTAAAAATACACCAATGTTACACTAACTTTACTCAATATCAGAAAAGTACCATTAAAATCCTTGCACTTGACCTTCACAACAAAACAGTTGTATAAAATATATAGGCTTTCAATGTTTTATGTGTTTTTAAACAATATATGGTTTAAGAAATGTGGGATTGAATGAATTATGTTCAGGTTTATGCATGTATCGGGTCTTCGTATTTATATTTCTAACAAAAAACACAAATTTTCAAACAAATAATTCCATTTTCTATTTAAAAAAATCAAGTTTCTATAAAAAATATCAAATTTTAAACAAAAATAGAATAATTCAGTTTTTAGTATATAAAACTTAATATTCAATAAAAAAATAAATTTTCAACAGGTTATTTAAAATTTTAACCAAAACAGGCGAATTTGACAGCAAATAGTAAAAATTTTAACAAAAAAGATGCAATTTCAATCACAAAGATTAATTTTCTATTTAAAAAAATCTTTTTTAACAAATAATAGAATTTTCAATTAAATTAATTTTCAATCCAAGTACAATAATATATAAAGTATTCAAAATGAGATAGAATTCGCTTAAATTCTGGCAGGTTCTATATATTATATAGCAGAATCTTTCAGAGATTAACATTTTTTTATAGTAAATTATGCAAGACTATTTTTCTGATATAAGACAAAAAAATGGAATAAGGACATCTTTGTTAAGAATAATAAAAAACAGATTAATTCTTTAACCATAAAATAATTTTTAACAAAAAAGATGAAGTTTCAATTAAAAATATATTTTAAACAAAAATAGAATAATTCAGTTTTTAGTTTATAAAAGTTAATATTCAATCCAAAAAATGAAATTTTCTACAGTTTATTAAAAATTTCAATTAAAACAGATGAACTGGACACCAAATAGAAAAATTTTTGACAAAAAAGATGAATTTTTAATCACAACGATTATTTTTTATTAAAGAAAAATTTTTAAAAACAAATAATAGAATTATAAACTAAATTAATTTTCAATGCAAGAATAATATTAAAAAAAGAATTTAAAATAAAATAGAATTTACTTATAACCAGACAGGTTCTACACATTATTTAGCAGAATCTCTCAGCGATTAAAATTCTTTTATAGTAAATTATGCAACACGTTTTTCTCCGATCTGAGACAAAAAATGGAATTTGGGCATCTTTGTTAAGAATAATAAAAAACAGATTAATTTATTACCCATAACATTAATTTTCTACAAAAAAAAACGATTAGTTTTCAACCAACAATGATATACTTAAAATTTTCCTTCGACATTAATTTTTAACAAACAAAACAAATCAAGAAAATAGTTCAAACCTAAATAAACAAGATAATATTTTAACAAAGAAAAATAATTTTCTATCAGAGAAACGAATTTTCAAAATAAAAAATTAATTTTTAATTTATAATATAATTTTTCATCCTGAAATTGTAGAGTTGAATTTTTAATCAATTTTTAACAAAATAGTTGAACCCTTATCAAAAAGATTAGTTTTCAAACAAATAGTGGAGTTTTCAACTAAAAAAGATAGATTTTTCATTAAAAATATAAATATATAAAACCAGAAATAGGATAATTCCTTTTTAGTTAAAAGAATTTATATTTAACAACAAACAATTAAATTTCAACAAATTAATTGAAATTTTACAAAAATAGATGCATTTGATGATACATAAATAGTTGAACTTTCAAGCAAACAGATGTATTTTCAACCAAGAAGATTAATTTTATATAAAAAAGACGATGTTTGAAACGAATAATTGAATTTTCAACCCAAAAGTATCCATTTTTAATTCCAAATTTCAGTGTTCCACCAAAAGCGGGATAGTTAAATTTTCAATTAAAGAATTTAATTTTTAACAAAAAAAAAAAAAGGAATGTGCAACTTAATAGTTTTGTTCTCTATCACAAAGATGAATTTTCAAACAATAGGACTAATTTGCTACCGAAATAACGAATTTTCATCTAAATATGTGCATTTTTGAACCAAAGGGTTTAATTTTCAACTACATAAGATCAATTTTTAACTTCA
>NC_046659.1:140638403-140719229 GCF_010883055.1 Belonocnema kinseyi | reverse complement strand
TCAACTAAAAAAGATCAAGGTTCAATAAAAAACATCAAATTTTGAACAAAAATAGAATAATGCAGTTTTTAGTTGTTAAAAGTTAATATTCAATCAAAAAAAATGAAATTTTCTATAGATTATTTCAAATTTTAACTAAAACAGATGAATTTGATACCAAACAATAGACACAATGGTGGCCTATATCAGAGAATTTTATTAAATCTATGAAAAGTACACAATATCTTGTAAGTACGCAGTTTTCCAATTGGAAGCAGTATTTTTTGATTAATATCTTAGTTCTGAACTAATAAAAAATGAAAATTACTTATTTTTAAATTTAAATTTTGTTTAATCTTATTAAGAACTATTTATAAATCTTGCAGTAATCTTAAAACATTATTTTATTTTAAAGAAGAGCAATTGATGAGAAAACAATACCAATGTAATCGAAAAAATTTTGTCATCAATTTTTTATTTAAGGAAACCATTTTCAATCTAAAAAGTTGTTTACAAATGATTTTTTCAGTGAACTATATGTAATTATATTAAATTTTTTATTATATTCTTCCTTTTTTGTTATTTTTCAGGTGATCTGTTTGTACGAAATTTATTATTATAAATTGTAAGAAACCTTATGCAGATGTAAATTGTTTTCAATCAAATTAATTTTCAATCCAAGAACAATATTATAAAAAATATTTAGAATAATATAGAATTCACTTAAAATCAAGCAGGTTCTATACATTATTTAGCAGAATCTCTCAGCGATAAAAATTATTTTATAGTCAATTATGCAAGACGTTTTTTCCCGTATAAGAGAATAAAAAGTCGAATTTGGACATCTATATTAAAAATAATTTAAAAAAGATTAATTTTTTACCCATAAAATTAATTCTCCACAAAAGACGATTAGCTTTTGACCAACAATGGTATAATGAAAATTTACCTTAAAGACGTTAATACATAGTTGAAGTTTCAAACAAACATATGAATTTTCAACCAAGAAGATTAATTTTATATAAAAAAGACGATGTTTGAAACCAATAATTGATTTTTCAACACAAAAATATCAATTTGTAATACAAATTTTCAATTTTTTACCGAAAGTGGGAGACTTAAATTTTTAGTTAAAGGATTTCATTTTTAACCAAAAAAACGGAATGTGCAACTTAATAGTTTTTTTCTTAATCACAAAGATGAATTATTAAACGAGAAGACTAACTTCCTACCGCAATAACGAATTTTCATCGAAATATGTGCATTTTCAAACCAAAGGGTTGAGTTTTCAACTAAAAAAGATAAATTTTTAATTTCAAATATCAATTCTCTACCAAAAATGATATAATCCACTTTTATTTTACATAGATTAATTTTTTACTAGCTATGAAGGAATTAAAAAAAAATTGAACCCTCAATGAAGAAGATGAATTTTCAACCGCGAAGATTAATTTCCCTGTTTAAAAAGACGGTTTAAAAAAATTATATTTTTAACAAAAAAAGATCAATTTTTTTTTAATATCATTTTTCTATCAAAATGGTATAATCGACTTTTCTCTTAAAGAAATTAGTTTTTCACCAAAAAACGAATTTTTCATGTAATAATAGAATCCTCGAAACAAAGATGAAATTTCAATTAAGAAGTTTATTTTTCTACCAAAAGTAACGAATTTTCAACAAAATTCTGAATTTCTAAATACTGAATCAAAACAGATAAATTTATTTCCAAATAGTTCATTCTTTAACGAAAAAAGGTCGATTTTAAACCAAAAGGATTAATTTTTCTACCAAAACATAAAAATTAAAAAAATTAAATTATTAAGTGCAAAAGGTCAATTTTCAATTTAAAATATCAATTTTCAACCAAAAATAGTAGAATCGAAATTTCTTTTAAAGAAATTTGTTTTTGGCAAACTGAAAAGGAATTTTGTAAAATAACTCAATCCTTAATGAAAAATATTAATTTCCAACCAATAATATTACGTTTCTACAAAAAATTACGAATTTTCTACAAAATCTAGAAAGTTTCAAACAAATATATTATTTTTATCTAAAAAAATATCATTTTTAACCAAAAGTAATAAAAGTAGATTTTATCATTATAGAAATTATTAAAAAAAAGAAATTTGAAGAAAATAGTTGAATTTCCAATCAAAAAGGTTCGTTTTGAACCGAAACAGATGAAGCCTTAATTATGAACTTGGTATTCAACGAAAAATTAAATAGTTCAGTTTTTAGTTAAAAAAGTAATTTTCAACTTAAAGAAGTACAATTGAAAAAAAAGCTGAGTTCTCTACCAAAACAGATTGCAAATAAAAATATCAATACGTTTTTAACTAAATATGGAAAGTTAAATTTTCACTTCAATAAATTAAAGTTGAAAAAAAAGAATTGTCAGAAAAATGGTTGAATCCTAAATTAGCAAGAAGAATTTTCAAACAAGAAGATTAATTTTATACTAAAAAAGACGTATTTTTAACAAAATCCATATATCTTTAAACAATTAGTTAGATTTTTAACTAAAAAGATTAAACTTTCATTTAAAAAATTACTTTTTCACCAAAAATGTCACAGTTTAATTTTCTGTTGAAAAAATTAATTTTCAACCAAAAAAAGTGTTATAAAAATTATTTCAAAGGAGATCGAATCCATTTGCCATTAGGCAGATTCTGCAATTCAAGTCTTTGAATCGATCAGAAAGGAAATTTTGTTGTTTTTAGATTAAATTTTAAGAAAACTATTTTTTTGTCATAAAAAAGTTCTATGTTCAAAAGATTAATTTTTAACCAATAAGATTAATGCTTTACAAAAAAGATGAATTTTGAACCAATTACTTGATTTTTAAACTATAAGGGAACAGTTTTAAAAAAATTTTTTATTGAAAATGTTCAACAATTTAGATGAATTTTTTATGTCTTGACTAAAATTGTTTCTTGGTTAAAAACTCATCGCTTTGGGTAGAAAATTGATTTTCTTACTGAACATGAACACAATGAAAATGTATCCTTTTAAGTTGAAAATTCAACTGCTTTTTAAAACTTGCTTTTTTGGGTGGAAAACTCAACAATTTTGTAGATATTTTTCTTATTTCTTTGTTCGTTCTAGAGCTTTACGCTCGATAATATATTCATATATACATCTGCAACAGTAATGTGGTAGTTGTGAATTATCTTTTGTTAAAGCTCCTTTGTTGAGGAGTCAATTATTTTGTTTAAAATTTGTATTTTTTGTTTGCATTCGACAACTTGGTTAAATGTTAAACTAAATGAGTAAAAATGGATCTTTTTTGGGTTGAAGATTCATCATTTTAGTTGAAAATCCTTTCTTTCTTTGGTTGAGAATTAATTTTTTTTGTTGAACATTTCTCAAATTGTTTTGAGGTTGAACGACCTTTCACAAATTAATTTTTTTGTAGAAGATTCATTATTTTAGTTAAAAATGTATCTCTGGTTAAAAATTTTCTTGAAATGAATTTTTTTATTCAATTCAGCTGTTGTTGTTTTAGAATATTCATATTTTGTAGTTTTTGGTTGAAAATTTATCTACTTATTTAAAAGTTTAACCATTTTATTAAAATGTTATATTTTTGGATGAAAAAGTAACTATTTGATTGCAAATTCGTTAATTCTTTAAAACTGAAAATTAAACTTTTTCATTTTCAGTGTAAACGGTTTTGTTAAAAATTTGGCTTTTTAATGAAAGATTTGCATTTGACACCGAATAGTTTAACTTTTAATCAAATATTAAAATTTTCAACCTTCAAATATAAATTTTGAACTGAATGGCCAAATTTTTAAACAAAAAAGATTAATCTTTAACCAAAAAGAATTGCTTTAAAAAAAAGAATTCTCAATGAAAACGTAGTGGTGGATATCTTAAAACAAAAATAAAAGATTTTCAACAAAATATTTAAATTTTTAACCAGAGTTGAATTTTCGAACCAGCATATAAATTTTCAACAAAGTAGTTGACTTTTTAACCTGCAAAATTATGAATTTTTTATAGAAAATGTAATATTTCATATTTCAACGAATGCAGATGCTGTAAAGAGATGGTTTCCGAAAAAAAAATTATTCAAAAAAAAAAAAAAAAAATTTTAACCAAAGAGATGAATTTTTAACTAAAATTATGAATTTTTCAACTAGAAAGACGAATTTTTAACAAATAAACAATTGCCAGTTAGGAAATAAAAAAATTGGTCCCACTTCTTCAACTTTTAAGTCAAAAGACTATTTTTCTATAAAACAGTTATAACACCTTGACCCTTCATTTACCACCATCAACCAAGTTTTTTACAACACCTTCACCCCACATGATAACACAGGCCCACAAAAAAAACAAGTGTCTGTGCAATTGACCAGACCTATATATTCTTATGTATTTTTCGACGCTGAATCCGAATTTGCAATAAAAAAGTAGGGTCCAGCTACTTTTTTATGGGGTTTTTCTCGAAAAACCTCATTTTTTACGGTTTTTCATGTTTTTTTTTAATAAAAAAAAACAAAGAAAAATTTTATTTTATAAATTTTATTTCAGGGAAGATTTTACCAAGTGACAACAAGCTTATTACATGTGTTTTTCAACATATAACGTTATTGTTGATTATTACAATGCGCGTTAAACATTTTACTAAATTGATTTATCAAAATTGTGGTATAAAAATGCAAAGTTCATTATTTAATGAATATGATTATCATCAACG
Source organism: Belonocnema kinseyi (assembly GCF_010883055.1). Lineage (NCBI taxonomy): Eukaryota > Metazoa > Arthropoda > Insecta > Hymenoptera > Cynipidae > Belonocnema > Belonocnema kinseyi. Next base: position 140,714,548 of record NC_046659.1, on the reverse strand, counting down.
TGAGCTACAAAATCGTAGTAAATGCTATTCATCAATATTAGATGTAAATTAATCTTTAATAAAAAAAAAGCTCATTTGGAATAAAATAGTTCATTTTCTACCTTAAAATAAAGAATTCGTTGAAATCTTATTATAAAAGATTAATTACAGTTTCAGATACAGAACTCATTTCTTGATGTCTTGTATTATTTTACACTAATCATTTGTAACATTCATTAAATATGTATAACATAGAGAAGATAGGCTTTTCATTTATTCTTTTTTATAAAAAGATAAATTCGCGCGCGCCGTGGCGCGCACAAGACTACTACTATCTTTAGAGTCTGCAATCTTGTAAGTATAGATCGCACACAAACTTTAATTGCGTACTAAACAATTATCTTTCTGTAAAAATCAATGTATCCCTATTTCTTTTCTTCACCAGAAGAATTTTTTATTTTCAAAAAATGAACATTTTATATTTTTTCAGAAAATACAACCTAGTTACATTTACCTACTGACGTTAAAAATTTTCGACGAACAAGCTGAAAAGAAATAGTTACCATCAAAATGATATACCGACGTTCGATATTCCACAGAGTAGAGTAGTATACTTTCGTGTTCATCTAGAAACCGCAGTATGTCGCTATACATTTTTAAAAATTCCAAATCATGAATAGATTGGTTCATAATTAATCAAAAATTTTATATCTGGGCACTAATAAATATTTTTTTTAATATTCATAATTTACATATTTTCATGTTTGCACAATTTACATATTTTACATTAGACATGATGTATGTTACAATGAAATTGAAATTTCATCCTGCCACTTATCAAAAACAGGATTGCCAAAAGGAATGTACTTATTTTTTCAATTTATAAATTATTTTACCGAAATTTCAACTTGATGTTTATCCCAAAAAAGTTTATTACAAACTGGATTGTAAAAAATTCTATACTGGTTACCTATACAAAACAGGTTTTCGAAAGAAGATGTTATACATCAAATATGTGCATGATTTTGAGTATCATTGTAATATTTTTGTCGATTATAAATTTTATGCTAAATTTGTCAAATTTTTTAGCATTGCTTTTTTTCAGATTACTTTCTATATTTTTTTTTTCTATTCAATTTTGACTTGTTCAAAAAATCTCACAATGTTTGAGTTTTCTTGTGTCAGAAATCTTCTGTTTTATAACATATTAAATATTTATTTAAAGATAGGTTTTTTTTTAATTGATTGAAATCAGGAAATAAAACTATTATTAATGGAGGACCGGTTAAAATATCCGGTAAGTTTATTTGTTTAACAAAACCAAAATTGGGATCAGCTTATTTTTTTGGTTAAAAGTTGTTTCTTTACTCTTGTTATACAAAATCATTTTATACATTTATAAATTTTTTGCTACTAAATGGACATTTATATAGAGTAACTTTTATTGAAAATACGTATAGTTTTATGTGTCGTAAGTTTCTATTATAAAAATAACATTGAAACTTAAACAAATTAAATTTTTGAAAAACAGACATAAGACTCAAAAAAAATAAATGGACAAAAGTTGTTAACCAAGGAGAGATCGAAAAATTTGTTCTGAAACTAAATTTTTCCTTTAAAAATATCTATTCACTTCGCTTCACTGAGAATCGAACCACGGAACTTCCAAATCCCAGTTCGACCCCCCAGTGGAATGAAGTGAGTAGATATTTTTTCTAGTAAAAATTTAATTTAGAAAATTTTTTTATTCATTTTCCATCTAATCAGTAATCACGTTAAATATTTTATTTTATTTCGAGAGTTAACTTGATCAGTAGTATTGATTACTAATTTCAAAAATTGTGGAATGATATATACACTCATAGTTTTTGTTGAAATCATTAAAAATATTAAAAACTAAAAGTTTAGTTTTTGGATAACCAACACAAGAAAGATAGACAATTCTGTTACAAATTATTTTAAATTATTCATAAATTAGTTTGTGATATGAAACGTAGTTTTTATTTTAATCGCAAAAATAAAATAAATTATTTGTTTGAAAAAGGACACAAGCTAGAATCAAATATACTTACTGAAATTATACATTTTTCAAGTTCGCTGGGAATAAAGCTTAATGAAAATTAGATAATTAACATTAAAGTGATAATAAAAATTAATATAATTTATATTTTATATAATATAAGAAATTAAACATAATATAGAAAAGTGCGCGTTTCAGGCAAAGTTTTATCGATCACGAAACACGAGATGCGTAATGAGAATGTGTGCGTTAAAGCTGAAGGAGTTTTAACAAAAGAGAATTCACAATCACCAACTTACAGCAGATTTTTTTTCAATTTCCATGCATATCGCCTCTAAATTTGTTCGAATCCACACAAATAAATTTTGTTGTAAAAATGATAATTAGAGGTTCCGCAAGCCGTATGAAGTTTAACAGGTGTTTCGTTTAAGAAAAAATACGTTTTTGGTAATTTTGTAGAGTCGTCAAAATTAGTCGAATCGAGTTGAAACTTATCATTTTTCTACACAATTAGCCATAAAATACTGATAAAAATTTACTTTAAGAATATCGCCCCCATAATTTTCTTTTATGCGATCCCAAAAAAACACCATCAGTGAAAAATTTGGGTTTTGGAGCATTCAGCACTAATTACGGTCTTCTGAAACTTTTTTTAAAACAAGGTTTCTATAACATAAAAAAGACTACTTTCTAATGATATTTATATGTTTATATTAATTTTATAAATAATTTAATATTGTTTTGAGCAATTTTGTTTTAGAATACAGTTAGAAAGTCGCGGTTCTTTTTTCAAATTTTCTCATTTATTTTGAAATTTTGATCAAAATAAGGTAAATATTAATTTCAGTTAACATCATAATTTTTCAGACAATTTAGTATTGTTTCAATAATATTGTATTTTAATAATTCTAGAAAATGGCAGTTTTTTTATCAAATATTCAACATTTTGTCTAATTTTTACTCGCAGAAAGGCGATAATTATTAAAATTTAATAAACCTTATTGTTTAAACAAATTACAAATTTTTAGAACAATCTTCTTCTATACTAATGCTAGATGAATGCGGCTTTTTCTGTGAAATTTTCAACTTTTTTCCACTTATTGCTAAGTGAGGTTCTAATTAATACAAGGCAACAAAAATTATGTTATAAATAATTTATTACTGTTTCTAACCATCCTTTTTTAGATCATTGCTAGAAAATTATATCTTTATCAGAAATTGTTTACCTTATTTTGCTTTATTTGCTAAAAATAAATAAACAGTAGCAAAAATTACTTTTTAAAGAATCAAACAGCAATTTTAGAATTGCGATTCTGGTTCAAAACACCACAAAAAATTTTAATCAAAATTTTTTATTTGCGGTCAGTCTATGCAAAATTAAAAAAAAATATATATATATAATACAAATAAAAATTTGGTGTATGCCATTCTTTGATTGGTCATGTATTTGTTATTTTAATAGTAAACAATAACATAAATATTTTTAATTTTTAGAAAAACGACAAAAGATATTCAATAAGTTAATAAAGTTTTACCGAATTCTAATAACAATAGAAATTGTCTCGATTTATAAAGGGTGGCTTTTCTCCCCTTCTTTGATGCTTACAATTCCCGACTCTTTGTCTGCTCTTCTATCAGGTTAGGCAGGCCAGATGGCTCATAACGGATCGAGATATTCGACTTCCATTTTCTGAGGGTTTAGGGCTGCTGAAATTATTTATAATAAAGATTGTAGCAATAGCATCTTCTTTCCTGAACTCATTTAACGAGAGAACGGACTTCCGAGATTGCTTTATTAGAAACGTGAGCATTCGCTTTTGAGGATTTCCAAGGAAGTGCTCTTTCATCTTCGATCTTATACAAAAGTTCTGCCTTTGTTGGTCGGATTTAACTTCTCTCGGCTTTAACAACTTTGGTGAAAATTTAAGACTCGAGAAATCTGATTTTAGGGAATTATCGCGTTTAAAATTGTAGGATTAATCAAGATTTCCGCGTATTTACTTAACTAATATTCATAATTAATTCCTTTTTTGATTCATCAATTTATCAAACTATTTTATCAGAGTTTTTCGAACTTTGGTTTTCATTTCCTTATCTCAAATTTCTGTTTAACTTTCTTTAAATCTCTTCAGGTTTTTATCAGGAATTTTTAAGTATTTTCATTATTTTAAGGCATTTTCAAAACTTTTAAACATTTAAAGGAAGTCTAAAAGATTTTAAATATTTTACGACCGTACAAAAGATTTAAATTAAATGTTTCTGAAAAAAGATCTTGTCGCTTGGCTCTACTAGTAATCGGAAGTTCCGTGGTTCGAATCCCGGTGGAGCAAAATAAGAAGATGAGTCCAGAAAAATTTAACTTTAAAATTTTTTAAATTTATTTTCCATCGACTCAGATATGAATTTAAGTATTTTTTGTTATTTGAAGATTTAACTTGAGTGGCCTGTAAAAAAATAAGTTTTTGATCATTTTCTGGTTACCAAACATTTTTCCAAATTATACAGATTATTAATTTTTAATTTCCATACCTGAAAAAAGCCTAGCTGTTTTGCTTTGAATATCTTTATTTTTTTGAGAAATTTCCAAGTATTTCAATTATTTTAAGGAATTTTGAAACGTTCAAACATTAATAAGTAAATTTAATAAAAATTAAATCAATCCTTTCTTCTTTTCATATAATGAAGACCGTAACAGGTACAAAAAATCTTACCCACATTTTTGAACATTTTAAGGAAATTAAAAAAATTATCAAGATTTTACGACAGTACAAAAGATTTAAATTAAATTTTCCTGAAAAAAGATCTCAATTTACTCCATTGGCAATCGGAAGTTCTGTGGTTTGAATCCAGGTGGAGCCAAATGAGTAGATCTTTTTCAAAAAACTTAGCTATAAAATTATAAAAATTTAATTTCATCGAGTCAGAGATAGTGTTAAGTATTTTTTTTTTTTCATCTGAAAAGTTAACTTAAGTGATAGTTTTGACTTATATTTTTATAGATTGTGGAATAACATCCACACTGATCGATGGTAACTACCTCTGATGATAATACCGATTTCTTTCAAGTACAAGAGATTGAGCAGGAGTTAATTAGAGATTTAATATCATTTTAAATATTTTAAGCTATATTTCACTGATTTCATAGATATGAAAAAATTCAAAAAATTTTCTAATATTTTTATATAAACTGTAAAGAATTTCACAAATATGAAGGGATTTCAAATATTTAAAAAAATTTTAATATTTCGGTTGATCTGCATTTTTTGAGAGTTTTTATAAATTTCGAAGGATTTTAATGGATTTTGTAGGGCTTATGAGATTTTAGAAAATTGAAAAAGATTTTAAGGGATTTCAGAAGGCTTCCAAGATTCACAAATGTTCAAAAAGATTTTTAAGAGATTTGATAAGATTTTTAAGAATCTCAGTAATTGTAAGGGATATTGAAGTCTCTCAATAGGGGGTTTTAAGTCAATTTTTCAGGATCTGTATGATTTCATAGGGCATAAAATATTTCGAAATCATCAGATTTCATGTAATTTTACGGGTTTTCAACAGATTTTATAATATTTTAATGGATTTCAAAGAATTTTTTCACAGGGAATTATGGATTTTAAAGGATTTAAAAAATGTGAAAAGATTCTGAGACATTTTAAATAAATTTTGAAAATTTTAAAGGTTTCAAGAGATTTAGAAATTTTTAGGGTATTTTGAAAAATTCCCAAGCATTTGAAAGGGCTTAAAAAATTGTAAGATATTTCAAAAGATTTCAAAGGATTTGAAATATTTCATGGTATTTCCTAGAATTCCAATAAATTTTTAGGAGTTTTAGAAATTACCATAAGATGCAGTAATTTTAAAAAAGCATTACCAAGTGCACTTTTGGAATTAGTTTTATCTGATTAGGAAATCTAATATAACAGTCCAAAAATTTAAAAATTAGTAATTTGAACCTTTGAAACAAATATTTGCGAATTTAGACTTTTGAAGCTAAAAAAATTCCGTTTCAAGACTTCGTAAATTAAACTATTTCAAAATTGTGAGTTCAAAATTGAAATTATAGAAATCTTTAAGATGATACAAATTATTTAAAAGGTATCATGTCCTTTGGTGCCAAAATGACTTTCAAAGTGATTGGATAGATTTTTTTTGAATTGAATGAAAAAAAAAGACTTTCTTCTTCGTTCCGCTGGGAATCGAACCACGGAACTTCTGATTGCAGGTCGAGTAATTTTCCCTTAAGCTACTAAAGATATCAAAAGAAGAATCTTCAGCAGACAATAACATAAATTCTTCACGTCTTTTCAGACTAGATGGAGCTATGAATAAAAAATATGTTGAAATTAAATTTTACTCTGAAAAAAAAACTTTTCCTTCACACTGCTAAGAATCGAGCCACAGAACTTCCGATTGCCGGTCGGACGCTTTTTTAAAAATAATAAGTGTATTTCTGAAAAAGGATTCTTCTTTCGATCTCTCTAGTAGCTTAAGGGAAAAGTACCATATTTTCAATTTATAATCTTATCTAGTCTGAAAAGACGTTAAGAATTTTTTTATTATCGGCTAATAATACAAAAAGCATTCACTATTATTTTCACTGTTCAAAATTTTTGCTTTCCCCTTCGTCATACTTTTTCCATGGTTCTTAAATAAGCTGTCTTTAAAAAAGTATATTTAAAGAAATCTTTTACAATCTTTTCAAAAATAATAATAATATTTTTTATTAATTAAAGTAATTAAGTCAGAAAATCCTGGGGATGGGGTAATCGCCATTTTCGCCACGCTGTAGAGCTGCTTGATATTATTATTATCAAAAACTATTTTCATCCAAATTTTGCTTATTTATTTTTTATTGTTTAAAGTTATATATTAATGAAAATGGTGTAAATATATGCAATTGAAATAAAAAATTTATTAAATATAATTCTGTTAATTTATTTTTCAAAATTTCTAGCATCATTAATAGTGCGCATGCAGTATTTTAATTTTTTTCAATAAATAAAAATTTGGAATACCTATTTTTGTTTTAATTTGCTTTCAAAATACAATGAATATTATTTTCTCAAGATTATGGAGGAAGTTCAAAATAACTTGTGAAGATTCTAGATATGTCAAATTAAAATTTCAAGAATAGAATTAATTTTCAATACATATTTGACATTTAAATACAATAAAATCGTTTTGGATCAAAAACAGTTAAGCTCATCCAAAGAAGAGACGAATTTTCAACACTATTCGTTACTTTGTTAACCCAGAAATATAGGTTTTCTACAAAAAAGTTAATTTAAAAACCAAATAGCTGAATTTGTAACCGAATTAATAAATTTTTTAACAAGAAGATTTATTTTCTACCAAAAAGACGAATTTTCAATAAAATGCGTTTTCAACCGAGACAATTTTTTAACTAAAATAATAAATCTTTAACAAACAAACAAAATTTTTAACTGAAAAAGATAAACACAAAACAAAAAATGTAATAATCAATATTAGAATGAAAAAAATATTGTAATTTTTAATCAAAAATAGTTAAATTTATTTTTTAAAAAAGAGGAATTTAAGAAAAAGTGGTTGTATCTTTAAACAAAACGGATATTTTTTAACCAAGAAAAAATAATTTTTAAATAAATAGTTAAACTTCTTACCAAGGATTGAAATTTTGTACTAAAAAACATGAATTTTCAACAAAAATTTCATTACTGATATTAGAATGAAAAAAACTTATAATTTTAAGTCAAAAGTAGTTTGAGTAATCTAAAACAGATATTTTTTAACCAAAAAGGCAAATTTTAAAAGTTGAAGATGAATTTGTTGCTAAAAAAGATCAATTTTTAACCAACTAAATTCATTTATAACTAGACAGATAAATTTTGATATAAAATGATAAATATTTAACAATTAAGTTATTTTTAAACAAATAGTTTAACTTCTAACGAAGCAGTTGAATTTTCAACCAAAAAGTTGTACGTTATCAAAATAATGAAATTAATACCAAAAGAGATAAATTTTCAAATATCTTGCAAAAAGTCATTTTAAGTTTCCAGGATTCTTGAAATTTTTTTTACTTCTCTTCATACATTTTTAAATACTTTTGAAAACAAAAAATTTTACTTTTTTTTCTTAACAAATTTACAATTTTTCTTAGAGGCCGTTCCAAAAATACACAACCCTTTTTAGGATATTGTTGAACCCCTCCCCCCTTCTAAACGCTTTTTCTATAGTAAGTTCTAAAATATAAAAAAATAATTTAAAGAATCCATAGATAAAAATATGAAATCATTTCAAATTTAACAAATAACCTGAAAAAAATGTGTTTTACTATCTCAAAATCATTCAAAATCCTTGAAAGGCTTTAAAATTTTATTTTGATATCTTGACATTTCTACATTTGTAATTTTTCATTATTTTTGAAATTTTTAGAAATTCCTAAATTCAATAAAAAATTATTTGTATTTTTCCTAAAATTTTGGAAATTTCTTTCAAAATTAAACAAAGAAACTAAATTTCTTCCATTTTCTTTCGACATTTTTAAAAGTCTTTTGAAGTTTTCTGAAATCTTTTTAAACTTTTAAAATAATTTTTCAACTTAAAAACTCATTTAAAATTTTCCCAGGAATCTTAAGAAATGTTATGAAATCTTTTGCAATTTTCTCTTACAATTTATTTTTCAGAACAGAAAATTATACGAGTATATTTTTATGAAACCGTTCAAGGTTCTTAAAAATCTTATGTTTCAGAAACATAAAAATTTACATTGTGTTTTAATTTTTCTTAATTCTTTTCAAGATTTATATGATTTTCAAACCTTTTTCAAAAATTTTAAATTTCTTTTCAAATATTTCGAATTTTTATTAACATTTTGGAATAATATGCAAAAATTGAAAAAATTGTCTGTTTATGTTTGAGTTTAAGATTTTAGGAAATTACGTAAAATCTCTTGAAATTTTTCGCATTTTTCTTCTAAAATTAATTTTTTTTTTAATAAAAAATCGTTTGAAAATTTCACAGGGATCTTAACAATTTTTTAAGTTTTTTCTAAATCTTTCAAAGTTCTTAAGAGCTTCTCTCTTCATTTTGTTACAAATTATTTGAAATACTCTCAAGATTTATATTAATATCAAATCTTTTTGAACCTTTTCAAAGCTGCAAAATATCTTTCAAAACAATTTATAAGACTTTCTGAAAATTGTTTAGGAAAACCAAAATTTCCCCAGGTTAATCTTATGGGATTTTCAGGGCTTTTACGGCCTCTGTTCAAAAGTCGGTTGTTTGGACCTCCCTAGTGTACATCACTAATTTAAAAAATATTTCACAACAATTTTACAAGGCTTTTAAAAATTTCCTAAGATTTAAAGGGTTTTAAGCATTTTAAAAAGGGTACAGTACACCAGATTTCAAAGATTGTAAAACATTTCAAACACAAATATTATTCAAAAAGATTCCACAAAAAATTCCCAAAGATTTTGAACATTTCATAAAGATTGCAAGGATTTCGAAGATTTTAACATGGCGTTTGAACCAGATTACAAAATTTTCACAAAGATTTCGAACATTTCCAAAAATTGTAAAGCTTTCAAAAGATTTCAAATACTTCATAAATATTTCAAAGACGTTTTACTATCAAATCAGGTTTTAACAAATTTAAGAAGATTTTAAAGGTTTCAATTATTTCAAACTAACACGAAAGGTTTCACAAAAAAATTTTAAACTAAAAATTCACATATACGTCATACAAATTTTACAAAGATTTCAGGTATTTTAAAGATTGTATAGATTCCAAACATTTTATAAAAATTGAGAAAGATTTCAAGGATTCCAAAGGCCACTTGTGTTCGCAAAAAATAAGGAATTATTTTATTTATAGCTCTTTTTTCTTATGAATGGTTAGCCTTGTAAATGTATAATAATATACTTGACTTATACCAAATTTGTTTTAAGTTCAGGGCGCCTACAATTTTTGACCCAGCACTGTTACTTGTATTACCAAGCCGAATGTGAGGTGGGAACGAGGTGATTTAAAAAAAAAATGAAAAACCTATAGATATTTTTGAATTTGATTCAATAAGAAAAAAATAAAATGGAAATAAAAATTAATTTTTATTTCCATTTTATTTTATTTTTATTTATTTTTTTTTATTTTATGTTTATTTTATTTTTTTTTATATAATTTTTTTGCCTCAATAAGGGTGATGTGCAAAGAAAGATGAATAATTTTCTTTTTTTCTTTTCTTTTTTAAGGGGCAGGGAGGGGAAAGAAGTGTTCCTTTCTTTTCAGATTCCAATGGGAACATTTTGTCGTGGTTGTCCAAATTTGGTCGTTAGATTCTTGATTTTATTTTCAAGAATTCTGTTTATCAAATAAGATAATTTCTAAAAAAAAGCATTATAATTAATGAAATATTGTATTAAAAATAACACTTTCAATAAATAAGTATTTGAAAAATTATCATGTGGGGTAAAGGTCTTGTAAAAAATGTGGTCTTTCTAGTTGGAAAATTCATAATTTTAGTTAAGAATTCATCTCTTTGGTTAAAATATGTACTATTTTTTTGAAAATTCTTTTTCTTTGGAAATAAATTAATTGCCTGTGTGAAAAATAACTTTGCTATTTTTGGTTTAAATTCGGATCTCTTTTAGAAAATTAATCTTTTTTGATCGAAAATTTGGCCATTCAGTTTAAAATTTATATTTGTAGGTTGAAAATTTAACTATTTGGTTCAAAGTTAAACTATTCGGTTGCAAATGATAATCTTTCATTAAAAAGCCAAATTTTTAACAGAACTGCTTACACTGAAAATGAAAAAGTTTAATTTTCAGTTTAAAAAAATTAACGAATTTGCACCAAATAGTAACTTTTTATCCAAAAACATAACATTTAAACAAAATAGTTAAACTTTTAAATAAGTAGATCAATTTTCAACCAAAAACTAAAAAATATGATTATTTTAAAACAACAACAGCTGAATTGAATCAAAAAATGAATTTCAAGAACATTTAAAAATTTTTAACCAGAGATAAATTTTTAACTAAAATAATGAATCTTCAACCCAAAAGAGATCCATTTTTACTCATTTAGTTTAACATTTAACCAAGTAGACGAATGCAAACAAAAAAGAAAAATTTTAAACAAAATAATTGAGTCCTCAAAAAAGGAGCTTTAACAAAAGATAATTCACAATTACCAAATTACAGTTGAAGATGTATATATCAATATATTATCGAGCGCAAAGCTCTAGAACAAACAAAGAAAAAAGAACATCTACAAAATGGTTGAGTTTTCCACCCAAAAAAGCAAGTTTTAAAAATCAGTTGAATTTTCAACTTAAAGGGATACATTTTCATTGTGTTCATGTTCCATAAGGAAATCAAGTTTCTACCCAAACAGATGAATTTTTAACCAAGAAACAATTTTAGTCAAGACATATGAAAAAATGTAACTAAATTGTTAAACATTTTCAACAAAAATTTTCAAAAACTGTTCCCTTATAGTTGAAAAATTAAGTAATTGGTTCAAAATTCGTCTTTTTTGTAAAACATTAATCTTATTTGTTAAAAATTAATCTTTTGAACATAGAATTTTTTTATGAAGAAAGAATAGTTCTCTTAAATTTTAATCTAAAAACAACATAATTCCCTTCCTGGTCGATTCAACGACTTGAATCGCAGAATCTGTCTAATGGTAAATGGATTCAATCTCCTTTGAAATAATTTTTATAACACTTTTTTTTTAAATTAATTTTTTTTAACAGAAAATTAAACTATGAAATTTTTAGTGAAAAAGTAATTTTTTAAATTAAGGTGTAATCTTTTTTAGTTAGAAATCTAACTAATTGTTTAAAAAATTATGGATTTTGTTAAAAATTCGTCTTTTTTAGTATAAAATTAATCTTCCTGTTTGAAAATTCTTCTTACTGATTTACGATTCAACCATTTTTTTGACAGTTCTTTTTTTCAAAATTAATTTATTCATCTGTTTCGGTTCAAAACGAACCATTTTGATTAAAAATTCAACTATTTTCTTCAAATTTCTTTTTCTTTTTATTAATTTCTATAATGAAACAATCTACTTATATTACTTTTGGTTAAAAATGATATTTTTTAGATAAAAATCATATATTTGTTTGAAAATTTCTAGATTTTGTAGAAAATTCGTAATTTTTTGTGAAAACGTAATATTATTGGTTAAAAATTAATATTTTCCATTAAGGATTCAGTTTTTTAAAAAGAAATTTCTTTTCAGTTTGTCAAAAACAAATTTCTTTAAACGAAATTTCGATTCTACTTTTAGTTTAAAATCGACCTTTTTTCGTTAAAGATTGAATTATCTGAAAACAAATTTATCTGTTTTGATGCAGTACTTAGAAATTAAGAACTTTGTCGAAAACTCGTATTTTTTGTAGAAAAATAAACTTCTTAATTGAAATTTCATCTTTGTTTCGAGGATTCTATTATCATATGAAAAATTCGTTTTTTGGTGAAAAATTAATTTATTTGAGAGAAAAGTCGATTATACCATTTTTGATAGAAAAATGATATTTAGAAAAAAATAGATTTTTTTTGGTAAAATAGAATTTTTTTAACCATCTTTTTAAACAGGAAAATTAATCTTCGCGGTTGAAAATTCATCTTCTGCATTGAGGGATCAATTATTATTTTTTTGAAAATACCTTAATAGTTAGTCAAAAATTAATTTATGTAAAATAAATTTAAATTATATCATTTTTGGTAGAGAATTTATATTTAAAATTAAAAATGTATCTTTCTTAGTTGAAAATTCAACCATTTGTTTGAAAATGCACATATTTCGATGAAAATTCGTGTTTTTGGTAGGAAATTAGTCTTCTTGGTTGAAAATTTATCTTTGTGATTAAGAACAAAACTAGTAAGCTGCACATTCTTTTTTTTGTCGTTGTTAAAAATTAAATTCTTTTACTAAAAACTTAACTTTCCCACTTTCGGTAAAAAACTGAAATTTGGAACTACAAACTGATATTTTTGTGTTGAAAAATCAATTATTGGTTTCAAGCATCGTCTTTTTTTATATCAAATTAATCTTCTTGGTTGAAAATACACCTATTTGCTTAAAGGTTGAACTATGTATCATAAAGTGCATCTATTTTAGTAAAACTTTAATTAATTTGTTGAAATTTAATTATTTGTTGTTAAATATGAATTCCTTTAACTAAAAAGGCATTATCCTATTTCTGGTATTATATATTTATATTTTTAATAAAAAATTTATCTTTTTTAGTTGAAAACTCCACAATTAGTTTGAGAACTGATCTTTTTTGATTAGGGTTCAACTATTTCGTTAAAAATTGATTAAAAATTCAACTGCACAATTTCAGAATGAAAAACTATATTTTTAATTGAAAATTAATTTTTTCATTTGAAAATTCGTTTTTTTTTGTAGAAAATTATTTTTCTTTGTTAAAATCTTATCTTGTTTATTTAGGATTTAACTATTTTCTTGATTTTTTTGTTTGTTAAAAATTAATGTCTTTATGGAAAATTTTAATTATATCATTGTTGGTTGAAATCTAAAAGTTTTTTTTTGTAGAGAATTAATGTTATGGGTGAAAAATTGATCTGTTTTTTATTATTCATAGCAAAGATGTCCAAATTCGAGTTTTTTGTCTCAAATCGGAAAAAAATGTCTTGCTTAATTTACTATAAAACAATTTAATGGCTGAGAGATTCTGCTAAATAATTTGTAGAACCTGCCTGATTTTAAGTGAATTACATTTTATTTTAAATAATTTTTATAATTTTGTTCTTGCATTGAAAATTAATTAAGTTGAAAATTCTATTATATGTTTAAAAATTTTTTTCAAATAGAAAATTCATCTTTGCGATTGAAAATTCATCTTTTTTGTTAAAACTTTTACTATTTGGTGTTAAGTTCTGTGTAGAACCTGCCTGATTTTAAGTGAATTCTATCTTATTTTAAATACTTTTGATAATATTTTACTTGGATTGAAAATTAATTTAGTTGAAAATTCTATTATTTGTTAAAAAAAGATTTTTTTTTAATAGAAAATTAATCTTTGTGATTTAAAATTCATCCCTTTTACATTCTCATCAGAAAAGGTATTAGATTTATGTAAAATTGGACCCCCCCCCCAGTTTTTGTCAAATGTTCACGTTTTGAGACCCACTGAATCCGAAAAACAGGTTTTTACAAATGTGTCTGTCTGTATGTCTGTATGTCTGTCTGTGAATACGGTAACTTTTGAAAAAATTAATTGTTTGGATTGGCTTTTGGTACACTTTTTAGTGTCCTAAACTAAAGGTCAAGTTCGTTAGCCAGCCCTTTTGGATGAAAATTCAAAAAGTGGGCACATTTTTAATATTTTTGAGACCACTTTTTTCAAGATTCAAAAATTCTCTGTACGGTTATTCATAGTATTCGAAAAGTTAACAACGTTGCTTTTTGAAAGCCCTACAAGATTATGATAACAACATTTTCAATTTGGTCAAAAAGTTGAAAATTCAAAATTTGATCCCACAATATTTTTGAAACTACATTTTTTCCAGATGTAAAAATTCTATGCACGGTTGTTAATAGTACTTCAATACTTAAACAATGTATCCTTCCGACTTTTTTCTATGAAAAGAAAATTATCAGAGTTAGCGCATTTTCAATATCCAAAAAAACAAACTAAAATGAAAATTTTAAGCTAAAGAACGCATGATATGAAAAAAAGTCAAAAAAAGAAATACTTTGCTTTTTAAAAGCCCTACAAGATTATGATAACAACTTTTTTTATTTGTTTGAAAAGTTGAACATTTCAAATTTGATTGTACCAAAAACAATGAAAAATCCAAAAATTCCATTTTTTGGTCAAACTATGCAAGATACGAACAAAATGAAAGACCTCAAATTGCGCGCCCTGGAAAGAACTGCAAATTTATAACTTTTTTGCTTTATTCGTAAAAAATAACATTCAAAATAAAAATATTAAATTTGTTTGAAAAAACGACACAAAGTATGAACTTGAATTACCAGACAACAGTTGCTCGCCTAAAAAGATCTATAAATTTATTATTAATCATTTTTCAATAGGACGAGTAGATTTTCTTTTAATCGTAAAACATAAGATTAGAAATTAAAAAATTAACTTTTTGGAAAAAACGCAGAAAAGACGAAAGAGGACATAGGCTCCTTTATAAGACACTATATAGGTCCCTGTATTAGATCCTATGCAGATGCGCAGTAGTTTTTATTTAATCGTAAAAAACAATATTGCAAATTTAAAAAAATTTTAAAAACAAGGAAATAAGAATGAGTATGATTCAATTTTTATGCATACTTTGAATTGTAATGATATACATTTATTGAAATGATACATGTTTCAGAGCAGCTTAGAACACAATTTAAAGTAAAATATGGAACAAATACGAAAATAATCATGATAAATACAATTCGCTTTTTATTTTGCAATTTTTTAATAAGTAAACCCTAGCAGAGTTACATAAAAAATGTATTTTAATTGATATAAAAGTTTTGTGTATAATGCAGAAAAGTTGACATGTTGGAAGGTTGACATTGCGAAGCACGAGATAGGTGATGAGAATGTGTTCGTTAAAGCCAAAAGAGCTTTAACAAAAGAGAGTCAAAATCACAAAATTACAGTTGTCGGTCCGTTCACCTTTGACTTTAAAAGGTATGAGTCCGAATGCGGAAGAAATGAAAAGACTAAACGCGGAGTGCGATTGCCATCAGTCGCGTGCCGTAGGTGCGCTCAAACTCTCGAGCTAAGCTTTTTTAACGAAAGAGAATTCACAATCACAAAATTACAGTGGTGGATGTTTGGGCCTTAATTTTAAAATGTTTGCGCAAGAATGTACGAAAATATAAATACCGAGCGCGTAGCGCGAGATAAATACATAATCGAGCGCGAAGCGCGAGATAAATACAAAATCGAGCGCGGGCAGATTTTTGTTAAAACTGTTACTATAGGGTGTCAAACTCGTCTGTTTTGGTTAACATTTTAAATAACGTGTAGAAAATTTCATTTTTTTATTGAATATTAACTTTTATACACTAAAAACTGATTCCCGTATTTTGTTAAAAAATTGTGTTTTTTGTTAGAAATATAAAACTTCTCCCTTGCAAATTCATCTTTTTGATTGAGAATTTAACTGTTTTGTTGTAAGTTTCTTTTTAGTTGGTCAAAAACTAATGTCTTGCCGACCATTGGGTGATAATGAAAGTGCCCGTACATCCTTATAGTATGTATCTGTTGTTGGATGTCTTCAAAATTGTGTTTTTATGGAAATAAAAATTGAGTAATTGGCAAAATTGTCGGCAGATATGAAGACACGATACATCCATAAACCTGAACATAATTCATTCAATCTCACATTTCTCAAAACATATATTGTTTAAAAGCACATAAAACATTGGAAGCCTATATATTTTATATAGCTGTTTTTTGGCGAAGGTGAATTGCAAGGAGTTTAATAGTACTTTTCTGATATTGAGTAAAGTTAGTGTAACATTGGTGTAATTTTAGTTATAAGTTAATGTTTATATTTTATATTATAATTATATTTATTATTATTATTTTTATTATATAATTATAATTATAATTAATATTTATATTTTATTTATATATATTGTTAATGTTTTTATTTGCATTCAATATAAACATTAACATTGAGTATTATTCCTGTGATGCATGGAATTTGTTATAAAATTTCATTGCTGATCAAAAATGCGGTAGCAACTTATTGAGATTTTGAGGTTAATATTACATTTTGAAATTCAAGAGCGAACTGCTGGCAGTTAAAAAATTTATCAAAAAGACGTAGGATAAAAACATAAAAAGCTATTTTTTATTTTAATCTTCATTAAAATAATTTCTGTTTTTTCACCAAAAATTTTATAAATTGGAATGAAACTTTTTGAAATTTATAAGGAAAATTTCACTAATTTTTAATTTATTTCAAAAACGGAGTATTTTTTCGTATTAAGAAAAATGAGTGAAAGCTTAACTTTCGTAAAGTTTCTGTAGTACATTTTCGTAACTTTTCATAGCAAAAAATAATATTTGATACATTTTTGTAGATATACTGATTATTTACATTAAAGTGGCTGAAACTATCTAATTCTGCGACCAGCAGTTTTCTCTTGTATTCTAAAATTAATTCCTAACCTCAAAATCTCAAAAGTTGTTATCGCATTTTATACCAACAATGGATTTCAATAACAAATTCCCTGCTTCATAGAAATATTATTAAATGTTAATATTTATATTAATGACAAATATTAGCTTAAACATTAACTTGTAATTGAAAATATACTAACCCTGCCGATAGAAATCTCAGAGTATGCTAAAGATTCTCAAGGCTCTGAGAGCTCGGAGAAATTCTCCGCAGGCACTCAGGTAGATATATTTAATGGTCCAGATAGCTCGTTTAAATGCTTTGATTGCTTTAAAATGTCCTTTCCGAAATTTAAATAAAAATACGATCAGAAATAAGAAGCAGAGAGGCTTGAATTGAAATAAGAATTCGATCATAAATAACAAGCAGAGGCCCTGCATTGCGATTGCGGCGGTATAGGTGGCAAGGTGGTGGTAAAGGAGAAGCGTTGATTCGTATCATTGCAATCGTGACAATTTTTTCGATATTTTTCAAAGCTGTCTAACCCACTGACGCCTCGTGGCGCACGCATATAGCAATGAAATAGAGTATTGTGACAATCGAAATCGACAATATCGTTTAGAGATTTTATATTAAGGAAACTTACACAGAAATATAAGACACTGCAGCAAAGTAAAACACAGTTGAAATAAACACTCTGTTTTTGGAAATATTCGTTAAAATTATACTGTAAAAAATTTCGGGAATTTCACCCACTATTTAGTGGGGAAAAATCGACATTTTCTTTGGGGAAAATCACTTTTCCCCAAGATTTGGGGAAATTTTCCTAAAATTTCTGACAACTCACTAAAAAATTGGAGAAAAATCCCTCGAATTTAGGAAATTATATTGACATATTCCCTACAATTTGTGGAATTTAGTGATTTTCACTTAATTTAGGGAATCGTTCCAAAGTACTTTTTAGAAAATTGCAAGAATATTTATAAATACCTTTGTATGGAATTTTAAGAAAATCCATAATGGAAAAGATACATATAAATGTAGGTGAAAAATTAAATATTGGAAATTAGCGTTAATACAATTTTGGGGAAAATTCCCCACGACATTTTTTACAATGTGATTACTTCGGAACAATTGTATTATCATATAACCCCTACTAGTACCCGATTAGGGCCCAACTAGGATAATTCGGGTCACCTGACTAGCCCCCGACTAATCTACAGTGACGCTACTGGTTGGAGGCTAGTCAGATGACCCAACTAGCCCCCAACTTTAAGTGGGTTACCATATTTAAATTTCGAAAAAGATTGTCATGGTGCAGAATTGTTTTAATAAAATATACAAAATTAGGTAAAAATAAGTGTAACTTTTAATGTTTAAAAATAATATATTAATAATTATTATAAGAGCAGGAGGTGATTGCATCCTGCTCCCATGAGAATCACTCCAAAAGTGATTTTCAACAATATAGATGAAAGTATCATACAATGACTAAGAAGAAAGGGCGCCAAATTTAAAACAGATTTTATTATATAATAACAGATGACGTTATTATTATAAATCATTAGGATTATTATGTGAATGGTCGTTAAGAACATTATCATAATTTAGTCGAACACTTACTTAAAGTTATTTTAGTCTAATGTGTAAGAGTCTTTTTGTTTGTCCAATGTAACATTCTTCACAATTACAAGTAAACCGGTGAACTAAGTTAGTTTTTTAAGGATTTTCATTGATCCTTAACTAGTTTAATCATTTTATCAATTTCAGATATTACACTGAAAGTAGTGCTAATTTTATAAGTTTTTAAGTCTTTTTAAATTTTCTGAAATTTTACCATAGTAAGGAATAGTAATATTGCTTTTTGGATCCAATTGTTTCTTGATAATGCTATTAGAATTATGGATTAATTTTTTGTTATTAAGTTCTTTTAATCTATTATCTATATGCTTATCAATAATATTTTGTAAAAAGTTATTCTAAAAAAGATAATGTTTTAGAATTTTTAAGTTATCTGTATAAAATTTATTATCAGAAAGCAAAAAAGCCGAATCTACTAAGTTCTTTATAATAGCAATTCTTTGTTGGAAAGGATATTTCAAAAGAAATTTAAGTAGGCGACCAGAGTACGTTGATTTGCAAAACCAATTTTGTAGAAATAAAACCATTATCATTTTTACATTCTCATTCATGAGAATGTAATGTAATCGCCCAAATTTTCGATCTCTGGTTTATAATGTTAATATTAAGAAAGTTAACACCAAGTGAGTCACGCCTACTTCGAAAGGGAAATGGCTCAATGGAGTATTATTATTAAGGATTAATTATTCTCTGTTTCATGTATGCAATAATTTGGAAATCTAATTTATTTTGAATTTCTGATTCTAAATCTTTCATTACCAAGTCAGCTAAATTAATAGAAATAAGAGATACAATGGGAGTTCCAAAAGTTTGTCTATACAATTTTTTATTAAATTGAAAGTGTTCTCAATTAGGAATTGTACTCCTTCTTTAAATTTATCTAAAGTTAAATCAGTAACTTTGTAAATATCAGGCCATCTTTTTCCAATACTTTTTAGAACTAGATCTGAAGGGACATTATTAAAAACAGAAGTTACATCAAGAGAGACCATAATGTGATCAGAAGGAATAGTGATCTTTTCTAGTTTTTGTTTTAATTCAATAGCATTTTTTATAAAAGATTTAGGTTTAAGAAGAGCAGTATTAAAAATATTATTGAAAATATTAGACCTAGTTTATTTAGAAGAATTAATAGTGCTAATGACAAGTCTTAAAGGAAAATCATTTCTATGGATTTGGGAAAGCGGTAAATTCTAGCTAAATTAGTATCTTCTGTGATAAGATCTTGTCTCTCTATGTTAGAGCCTAAAAACCTTTTGCAGTCGGCGCTATTTACCTTGCACTAGATAGAACCGTAAGGGAGTAATTTTCCTGGAAACGATGTTCCCCCACTCTCTAGTCTCATCTTAAAGCGAATTCTTTCGCTCGCTACGTACGTAGCCGCGGTCGTGGTGGGGGAAGAGGTCAACCGAGAGTTAGGGGAAGCGGCAAGGTAAATAGCGGTAAGGTAAATAGTGTCGACTGTAGTATCCATTTGCTGATTTTATTAAAAGTTTTTTATTTCATAGTTTTTGAAGGGTTGTCTTGAATTGAAAAATTATAAAAATTAAAAATAAAGAAAAAATTGGAAGTAAAATCTTGTTCTTATTCTATATTGATTTTTCCCGACGTTAAGTTATATTTATATAAAAAATGATGGTTTTTGATCAAACTTAATTATGGTGCGTTTCCCGCAGTTAATCAACAAACCAAGATCTCGATTACATGGCGTACACCTTTGGGGATTAAGTCGTGCTGCAACCATATAATTGAGGAAGACGAACTTGGCTAACCAACTTATCGAACTGGATTGACGTTGATCCTTAATCAGGACTGAAATTGCTGGCACGCGTGAAATGAGTTTCAGCGATGATGGCACACGATATGATGAATACATAGTGTCCTCAGGGATAGGTAGACGTCTGTTACTGGAGGCGATGGAGGTATGTAATAATTGCATCATTTACACCACAAATTATTTAAAAACTTAATCAAAAAGTTACCTCAGAAAAATAAAAAATGGTGATTGGGTCCTTCACCACAAAATCGCACCTGGGTCAAAATATCTCAAGTGTGCCACTTTTAAATCGATAGTTCTATTTTCAATCACTTTATACAGTTTTCGAAGTATTTTTATATCAAAATTACTCCCCTAAAATATTTTTGCAACACATTTTTTTTTAAGTTATTAACAATCAAAGTTCTTGATAATTTTTTTTTTTCAAAAATGGATTGCTCGCTAACGGTTTATCGAAATTCAATAATTAAGTTATGACAATTTTTATTGCGAAGTATACTTTACGCTAAATAATTATTCGTTAACAAAAAATATTTTCTATTGCTCAAATAATCGTTTGTTTTAAACAATTTAAAATTAATCTTCGCCGCCTGTAAAAAAATTCTTCCACATTCCAATCAATTCTACAATCTCACCCAAAAATTTTTGTCAAAAAGAAGCTTGTATTTTGCAGTAGTTCAAAAGTTATTGATTTTTTCGTAACCGCGCTCCGACCTCCAGCGCTAATCGAGCACGTTCGGACGCGATAGTTTAATCTTCAACTAAGTATAGTGAAATTTTCAACCAAAAAATTTAATTTTCTACCAAAAAAGTATTTATTTGACAAAACGGTTCAAACATTCAACCTAGTAGTTGAATTTTCAATTTAAAAAATTTAGTATTTGGTATTTAAAATAATAGAAATATTTTATTTAAATCAGAAAAGGTTAAATTCATCTTTTTTGGTTCAAAATTCAACTACAAGACTGAATGTTGGAACCGATGTGTTGAAAAAATACTTTATTTTAAATTAATCTTGTTGGTTGAAAATTACACTATACTTTCTTGAAGATTAAACTATTTTATTAAAAATTCAGTTTTTGTGTTGAAGCTTCATTTGTTCCGCTAAAATTTCATCTTTTTGTTGGAAAAATTAATTTTTTGGTTGAAAATTTTTTTTTTAACTAAATTTTTTCAATGAAAATTTAGTTTTAAATAAAAAAAAATTTTCAACCAAAAAATTAATTTTTCCAACAAAAAGATGAATTTTTAGCTGCAAATGAAGTTGAAAATTCATCTTTTTGATACAAAAAATAACTATACTAGGTATAAAGTTAAACCGCTTGATTAAAAATTCATTTCTTTTTATGAACATTTATCATTTCAGTTTAAAATTCGTTTCATATTGTACTTTATATGAAACAATAATTGTATTCGAAATAATTTATTACCCAATTATTATCCTATTTCTTAGCTTGAAGTTGATCCACTTTATTGAAAAAAAAAATATTTTTTTTAATGATGCTTCATTCTCTTAATTGAAAATTCATATATTTTGTGGAAAAGTAAACTAATTTTATAATATTATTTTTTTAATTAATCTTTTCAACTGAAAACTTAACCATTCAACCTTTGGTTGAAAATCCATTTTTTTAGTTGATAATGGATCTATTTAATTGAAAATTCATCTTTTTGACTAAAAAATTAACTATACCTGGTAGAAAGTTGAACCACTTGATTAAGCATTCATTTTTCATTAACATTTATCATTTTAGTCAAAAATTCGTGTCATATTGTACTATTATTAAACAATAAAAAATGTTATTCACAACTGAAGAATTTTTAAGCGTAAAGTATACTTCGTAACAAAAATGTTCAAGACAGATTCATTGAATTTCGATGAACCGTTCACGAGTAATCTATTTTTGAAAAAAAAAATTATCAAAAACTTTGTTAGTAACTTTTAAAAAAATGTATTGCAAAATATTTTAGGGGAGTTATTTTGATATAAAAGCTAATCGAAAACTGTATGAATTGATTTAACATAGAACTATCGATTTGAAAGCGGCACACTTGAGATATTTTGATCCACCTGCTAATAAATCGCAGCTTATTCGGAAATTTCTGGTGAAAAATGGTATTCGTAAAACACCAGGGGTGCTTTAAAGATAAAAAATGAAAAATTACAATTCTTTCCATTTTTCCAAAACTTAGATAGATGATTTGTGAAAAAATATATATTTTTAAATTTTTCAAACAATTTGCTTCAAAATTAGTAGTACGGAAGAACTAAAAGCACCATTCGACTTCGCTGCGCGCAGGGCGCTTCGCGCTCATTTTCTCACGTGTAATGCGTTCACTTTAAAAACATTTTCTCAAATATCATAAATATTATAACTTAAATCGAAAACTGTGATTTAAACTTTTGAGGAATGAGAGCTATGAATTGAAAGTGAAATTTTGTTTGATTTGTTTTTAAAGAATTTTTTCAAAGCACCTATACGACTAAGACGATTACACTTTCATTACGAAACTCGCGCTTCGCGCTCGATAATTTGTGTCTACTTGAAAAAAATGAGCAAAATAATTTTTAAATCTTGTTCAAATTTATTCAAAACAACGCTTTAAGCTTACCAATCTCTTAAAAACAAAAAATTCATATTTTTGAAAATGATCCAACTTTTGGAACTTTTGTCTAATTAATCAATTTCATTAGAATAGTTTCGAAGTACATATATTTTATATCTAGTAGAAATTTGGATTGAGATTTCTTAACTCATTAAATTGTTTTTTTCCTTTTTTTTGAAAATTCCCAAAATGTTTAAAAGCATATAACTTTTTCAAATTTAATCGAATTAAAAAATGTCATTAGGATAATTTGCAAGTATTTTTTCCATGTACCAGAAAATTTAACAAAAATTTCGAAACCTCATAAACAAATTTTATTAAAATTTTAAAAAAGCTTTAACTTTTTGAATTTTTGTCTAATTGGCAAATTTAACTAAAATAATTTCTAAATATATTTGATAGCTAGTGATTAATTTTAATGGAATTTCCTAATCTATCCGAAAATTTTTTTTTCTATTTTTGTGAACATTTTCAACTTTTTTTAAAGTATATAACGTTTCTAATTTTTATCGAAATTGACAACTTTATTTGTATAAATTGTATAAATGTATAATTTTTTTTTCTTGGTTTGTTGAAGAAAATTAAATGTTTTTCATGAAAATTTAAGCATTCCATTTCCGGAGGAAATATTATCTTTTTTAGTTGAAATTCAACTGTTTTTTATTTAAGTTAGAATAATTTTTGTCGAAATATCTAATATTATATCTTTTATTGAGAATTCACCCTTTTAAGTTAAAAATTCTACTATTTGGTTGATAATTAAGCGTCTTTGTAAAAAATTTATTCTTTTGATTAAAAGAATTAATTAAAAGAAGAATTTTATTGCAAAGTGAATTATTTGGTTAAAATTAAACTACTTCCTTTGGCAGAAAGCTTATTCTATTGGTAAACAATTTAATTATTTGGTTTAAAAAAAATCTTTCGGTTGAAAATTTCACTTATTTGTTGCAAATTTGTCTTTTTGAGTTAAAATTTTATCTATTTTGTTAGAGAATTCAATTAATGGGTTAAATTTAAAGTTTTTGTTAAGAATTAATTTTTTTGTTTCAAGATTTATAATTTTGGGTTAAATCTTATCTCTTCTGGTTGAAATTTCATTTATGTGGTTAAGAATCAAATTACTTTTTGATAAAAGGTGATTCCTTTTGGTTAGAAAGTCTACTATTATAATTTTTTGATGAAAATTGCATTTTTTGTTTAAATATTGACTTATTTGGTTTACAAATTCAACACAATCGTTCACAATAATTATTTTTTATTCAAAATTCCATTTGTTTGTTAAAAAATCGTTTTTTTTTAATTTTTTTATTTAGAAGTTCAACTAGTTCGGAATAAAATGTAACGAATTGCTTGAAAATTTTATAAATCGTTTGAAAATTTTTGTTGTTGTTAAAAATTCTAGTCGCTTGTTGAAAATTCGTCTTTTCTAGTTAAAAGCTCAAATATTTTGGTAGAAAATATAAATAATTAATTTAAAAATTAACATTTTTGTGAAAAATTCATATTATTTGTTAGAAAAAGTAATTATTTTGTTCAAAATTCAAATAGCTTATTAGAAAGACTTTTTTGTAAAAATTCGACTCTTGAGTTAAAGGTTCAAATATTTTGTTAAAAAATTCAATTTATTAGTTGAGAATTTAAATTTTCGTTAAAAATTTATTTTTTTTTGGTTGAAGATTCATAATTTTGTTAAAAAATTTAACTCTTTTGGTAGAAATTTCATCCCTTTGGTTGAAAAGTCCAATATTTTTTTAATCAAAGTTAATTCCTATTGCTTGAAAAAATTTTCAAAAATCTTATGAGAAAATAATTTTTTTCAAATCTCGTCTTTTTGAGTTGAAAGCTCAATTATTTTGGTAGAAAATTAAAGTAATTGGTTTAAAATAAACTTTATTATAGAAAATTACTATTTTTAAGTTGAAAATTTAACTATTATTTAGTTAAAAATCCAATTATTAAAATTTCATTGCGTTAGGTTGGAATATCAACTATTATATTTTTGGTTAAAATTTAATTCATTTATTTAAAAATTCAATTATTTTGTTGGAAATTTAAAATTATTGTTAAAAATTTAAATTATTTTTCGTTCAAAATTCCGTTAATTTGTTAAAATTCGTCTTTTTGAGTTGAAAGTTCAAATATTTTATTGGAATTTTTTCTTTTAGTTAAATTCAAATGTTTTTTTATTTATAATAAAAATATTTTTTGGTTGAGAAATCAACAACACATTAAAAAAAAAAATTTTATTGTTGAAAATTCAGCTACTGAATTGAATTTGTTGAATGTTGAACACGTTGGTGTAGAGTCCATATATTTTTGTTTAGAAAATTGATATTTTTAGTTGCAAATTCAAATGTTTTAAATTTACTTTTGTTAAAGATCTACGATTTTTGTTCCGCATTCGTATTTTTTGGTAGAAATTTTTAAATTTAATCTTGTTTTCTGCAGAACTAAAAAAAATACTAGATCGGTAAAACAGAAATTGACATTTTTTTATTTAAAAAAAAATATATATATTGCAAATTAATCCGCAATCGTGTTCTTTACAATTTTCTGAATAATCAGTGACAAATATTTTTTATTGTTGAAAAAAATCTGGATAAACTGATATCGCTCATAGGGTAAGTATTTAAACATCGGATGGTACTTCCAAATTTTCTTCAAAAGAAAAACACTGTCGGTAACTCAATTACCACACACTGGCAATATACCGACCGGAGGTATGGCTAGCGTTTTCCTCACGCATGTTGTGCCAGTAGCCACAAGCGCTGTGTGTTAATTCGATTTTTAAATTCAAATAAAACAAAACTGTAAAAAATAAATAAAACGAAAATATACTAATAATTTTATTATTGATACTTGTTTTTATATAATTTAAATCAGCGGATTTGTATTAAAAGAGAGTTCAAAGAAAAATTAACTAAAAGTTGATTAATTAAATTAATATTGAATAAGAACAATAAACGAAAAAGAATTAATTGTGAATCAAATTTAGTGTAATAAAGTCGCAAAAAGGAAAAAAGTTCTAGAAAATAATCTACTATCAGAAAAAATATTTTCTATAATACGTTCAATAATACGTTTAATTAGTTTTAGTTTAATGATTAATTTTCACTTTGAAGGTTTGTCTATATCAATAACTATTCATCATAATTTGATTACTTAGAGGAATTAGTTGATTGGTTCAAATTTCACAATGGGTTACTTGAAACCCTGCAAATGTACGGCGTGAAATTTAAATGAGAGACAAGAGTTTTCTTTCCCCTTGGGGAAATGAATTCACGATGCGGGTGAATATTAGCCACAAGTGGAAAAATATAGAGTGGTGCAAATAAAAAATTCAAGCTACACGAAAGGAAATTAAAATCTAGATACTGTTCTTCGCCTGGGAACTATTTTTCTAATTAATCCTGATCATGGTTTCAAAATTCACTCACAGTGATAATGCTCCTGACTAAATAAATAAGTAAATAAATAAATAATTTCGTGTACTGATAAAAATATTAAAAGAACTTTAATATGTCAATCCCTCACAAAAAAGGGGTAATAGGAAGGTCATTGCAGACCTAGAATCAATTCCAAAATATGAAAGGAGAATTATTACAAAAATTAATAATATTATAATATTGAAATATTTAACACAAAATATAGAAGAAAGTATATTTCTCTTTATTTGACGACTGGGAAAAAACAAATTAGTTAATTAAAAAAAATTAACTTTAGAAAAAACATTTTGAATCAGGATTTATAAAAAAAAAAAAAATTTATAACCAAATTGTTGAGTTTTTATACCAAAAGCCCAATTCTTTAAAAAGGCGTTAAATTTTTAACCCTGAAATATAAATTTCGAACCAAAACGTAAAATTACAATCAAATATTTGAATTTTCAAGTGAATTAGGCGAATTTTTAAACAAGTAGTTGAATTTTTAAATAAAAAAGAATTAATTTCAGCCTCATATATTTGCATTTTTAACTAAATATTTTATTCTTCAAGACAAAAATATGCATTTTTCAGAAGACAGTTGAATTTTTTACCAAAAGAGATGAATTTTCGACGAATTAGTTGAATTTTGCAATTAAAAACTTGCATTTGAAGCAAATAGTGGGATTTTCCAAATTTAAATGTATTTCCAACAGTGTAGTTAATTTTTTTACCGCATTGTTGAATTTTTAACTAATTAGATGAATCTTGAACTAAAAAGTATACATTTTTTACCAAAAATTAAATAATCAAATTTTAATTTAAAAAAAAATTGATTTCAATAAACAGAAGAACCAATTTTTAACAAATTGGTTAACTTTCCAATAAAAAAGTTTATTTTCTACCAAATAGTTGAATTTTCTACGAAAATAATATAATTTTCCACTCAGAAAGGCGAATTTTTAACAAATCAAATGAATTTTTTAGCCAAAAAGATTCATGTTTTTCAGAACAGTTAAATTTTCAATTCAGAGATATGAAGTTGCAAGAAAAAAGTTAAATTGTATCTATAAAGTGCAATTTTTAACTAAAAAGATCTATTTTCAAACAAAAAATAAATAGTTAATTTCGCAGAAGAGAAAATTTATTTTCGATGAAAAAAATGAATTTTTAACAAGACTAAAAAATTTTACTATTGAAATTAATATTTAACTAATAAAATCAATTTTGTAACAAAATAGATCAACTTCCTACTAAGTAGTTGAATTATCACTTAAGAATATTAATTTCCTACCAATAAAGAGGAATTTACAACAAAATAGTACATTTTGAAGCCAATTTTTTAAATTTTCAATTAAAAAAGATCAATTTCCAGCCAAGACTGATATAGTCTGATTTTTAGTTAACAAATTCGATTTCCTACCAAAAAAACTTTGACGAAATTCGACATTTTTTAATTTTCAATTAAAGAGATGGATTTTCAACTAATAATATAAATTTTAAATAAAGTAGCTAATTTTTCAAACAAAGAGTCAAATTTTCAAAAAAAAAAAACGAGATTAATTTTTTACTGAAAAGATGAAATTAAAACAAAACACTTAAATTTTGCACAAAAATTTTTGACTTTTCAATAAAAAAGGATCTGACTTCCCAATCGATTTTCAACCAAACAATAACGAATTTTTAATAAAATATTTGAATCGTTAAAGAAAATAAATAACGTTTAACAAAGAAGTTGATTTTTAAACTAAGTAGCCTGATACTTTAGATTAATTTTCAACTTTAAATATCAATTTTTAACCAAAAATGAAATATTTGAATTTTCATTAAAATTGGATGGAAAATTTCAAAATTTTCAAAGTTTCAACTGAGAGCGATCAATTTTCAACTTAAAATAGAATAGTTGGATTTTCAGATAGAAGAAAAACTAATGTTTATAGAAGAAAAATTAAAAAAAAATGAAATCTTAAACTAAATAGTACAATTATTAAACAGGAAAGTTTTCAAGCAAAATAGTTAAATCTTGAAGCAGTAAAATAAATGTTTATAAAAGCAGTTCAAGTTTCAAATAAGTAGTTAAATTTTTAACAAAAAAGTTGAGTTTTTAATGATAACATTTGAATTTTGAACTAGAAACGATACATTTTTAACGAAAGATACAATGGTTAAATTTTTAGTATAAAAAATTAACTTTCATAAAAAAGCGATTTTTTAACCAAATATTTCAATAATCAATCAAATAGTAGTATTTTCAACCAAAAGAGATGAATTCTAAACCTATTTAATAATATTAGTTTTTTCAAATAAAAAGAATTAGTTATGATACGTGATATGATACTTATTAATAATATATTTACCGCCTTTATCATTTCTATTATTTTAATCCAAAATTATAGCTTTGAATGCGCTATTCTAAAACAATTTAATCAAATGCCTTGAAACTAATGATTTTTCTTAAATTAATTTTTATATTAGTTTTTAGATTAATTTTTGAAGGTTTCAGATTTAAAATTTAATTGCGAACTGCAAATCTTAAAATTTTACAATTAAAAAAAATGTAATGATATTACAGCAATCTTGTTCTTTATTATTTATTTTAATTTTCAATGCAATATCTTAAAATTTTACGATTTTCAGTTGAAATTTTAATTGCAAGAATAGTAGAGCTCTGAATTTACATGCTGAACACTTAATTACAAAATTTTCCATTTCATAGGTTTTAATTTTGCAACTAAAATTTAATTAGTTGAATTTTGGCAATATTAATTAGCAATTAAAAAATTATTAGTTTTTATGTGATTTAAATTTACTCAAAATTATTTAAATTTTAAATGGTTTCATTATAAAAAAGTTTTTATATCGACGTTTTTAGTGAGTATCAATTTTGTAAGTTTGAAAATAAGTTCGGATTTGTTTAAGTTTCAAGGTTCTGGAGTAGAAAATTTTTTAATTTTCAATTCATCCCGTTTTCAATTAATATTCAGTTTGAAAGTTTGTTTAGTTTAATTCAAATAATTCTTAGATTTTATTTTAAAAATTCTAATTAGCTTTAATATGAAAATATAACTACGTTATGTAATCACATTTTAAAATTCCAGAATTACAGAAGTTTTGACTTTGAAAGATTCAGTTTAGTTATTAATATTAAATTGTCAAATCTTAATTGCTTTAAATTTAGAATTAGTTAAATTAAAAAATTTCAATTTTTAATTATTTTATTTCGAACGCTTTTTAGTGTAAATAATAGAATTTCAATTGCTCTCAATTTTAAATTGCTTAATATCAAAATATTCAATTTTTAAGGGTTTGACATTGTCAATTCAAAATAAAATCCTTTACTTTGCAAGGCTTTGATTTAGAAATCATACAATTTAATTCCTTTTTCTTATTAAATTGTTCAAAAACGTTCAATATTTTTTTTTAAATTTTATAATACTTCAATTCGAATTTATTAATTATTGTTTGCATCATTTTTAAAGACAGTATTCAAAATTTGGGTTTATAAATGATTTTTAATTTTGCCTAATTTTTATTTTAGAAAATGAAAATCCCGAGACGTGAACGCGCGATTTGCGCGTGTGAAATTGCTGCTAGCGTGTAACAAAATCTTTTTATATACAAAATAAAACAAGTATTTATTTTTCGAATTTCAAAAAGTTGTTATTAACATTTGTATTTTTCATGTATGATGGCACATTCTTGACCGCTCACAAATCTTCAGAAAACCTACAAAAGTCTCTCCCCCCCCCCCCCCCCCCCCCCCCCCCCCCCCGGGAAGTGTGACCTAATTTTCAAGTTTTCCCTGATATATACCGGATAAAACTAGTTCTACCATCGTCTCTAATAAAAGTCGGAAAACAATTTTGGTTTAAAGATTACCGACATGCATATATTTCCATTATACCGTTACTTATCTTGAAAGGATCATAGGATTGTGCAAGGGTCTGGAGAGAATAGATAGGAGCTTTGTGCAGATAGTAATTAGTGACAGATGCAGCCTATGCTCTGATATCGATTAGCTTCCGTCAAACTAACACCAAGTTACCCTCCAGCTTTCGTGATTAAATGAAGGTCATATCTATTTCGAAATACAAACCAATTATTGCTGTAAACATCCTATAGACCCTCATCTATCCTTTAAATTATAAATGAATCTAATGAATTAAATAAATAGTCTACCCTTATTTGAAAGTTGATACCAATTTCTATGAGAAACCATTTAACTTTTTTCGTATTTCTAAAAATTGGTATCATATTACATGGCGCGTGTAATATGATTATGGTATCATTTTACACGGTGCGTGTAATATGATAATAATATCTTAGATTTCGATTAGGTTGAGGACTTTTTAAACAATTTTGAGCATGAAAAAAATTTAGATTGTACAATTTTATCATGAAAGAGGGAAGACTTATTTGTGAATACATATAAACTGTTTCCATTAAGTAGACAGAACACTGAAAACACAAAAAAATGGGGGAGTTTACCACTCATTAGAGTGCGCCATCTGTTCGGGTCTGAGTTCTAAGAAAATTTTAATTTAATACATGAAAAATAGCTTTTTTATACAAATTGTCAATAAAAGTTTATGCTTCGTTTGTGAAAAAATTATTAAAAGAGTAAGTCATTTAGTTTGAAGAGAAACAAATATAATATTTTAATTACTGTTCACTTTTTCTTGTGTACTGAAAAAATTCCAAGTAAGTGCTTTGATCACATTCTTCACTTTTTTTTTACAAAACACTTAAATCTTCAACTTATAAGTATACATTTTGAATCAAAAATAAAAGAGTTCAATTTGCCATCAAAAATGAAATAGTTAAATTTTTTAACAAAATGATGATTTTTAAAACAAGGAGATTAAGTTTAGACTCGAAAGACAAATTTGCAACAAAATACACAAATTTCTAACTAAATATTCAAAGTTCTAATTAAAAAAGGTAAATTTTCTACTAAAAGAAAAAGAATTTCCAACAAAATTATTAAATTACTGACAACGACAAAATTTAACCAAAAATGGAATAGTGAAATTTTTAAACAAACAAAAAATTAATTTTTAACAAAATAATTTAATTTTCAACAAAAGAAGAAAACTATTATCTAAAAAATAAAATATTTTGAAAAAAGAATGGAATAGTTTAATTTCTTGTTCAAGAAAATTCATTTTCAACCAAACAAGAGAAGTTTTCAATAGAAGAGTTAAATTTTTACCCACGAAGATGAGTTCTTAATTAAAGTAACGAATCTTTAACTACAAAAATTAATTCCCAACAAAATAGTATAAAATTCTGAATAAAAAAAGATTAATTTTTAACGAATAATTGCATAGTTGATATTCTTACCAAAACAGATTTTAATATTATATTAAATACAGTGAAATTTAAATAAAATAGGTGAATTGCAAATAAATACCGAATTTCTAAGTGGATAAACTAATTATAAAAAAAGATGTGAATAAAGTGGTTTCAATTTTATCGAAACAAATGAATTTCACAAATTAAGAAAAAAATGAAATAGTTGAGTTTTTATTTAAAAAAATAATTTTGACCCCCAAAAAATAATGAATTATAGAAAAGTGAATTTTTAAGCAAGAAGATGAATTTTCTATTAAAAAGTCGAATTTTTTCATGAAAAATTAATTTTCATTGAATTCAGAAACAAGAAGAATAATTTTCTCAAAACAAGATCAATTTTCAAGAATAGAGAATGAATTCTTAAAATTATTCAAAAATTAATATCCTCAGTTTAGGAAAAATGCTTATTGTTAAAAATTTAACTTTTCGGTTGAAAATTTTACTATCTTGTTGACACTTTTTATTTTATTAAAAATTAATCTTCTTCAACAAGAAAATTTAACTAAATTTAAGTTTGATAAATAATAATCTGTTTAAGTTGAATATTAAATCATTTTGCTCAAAATTCGTCTTTTTTGATAGAAAATTAATTTTTTCAGTCAATACCTCTTTCTTTGTAGGAAAAAATGCAACTCCTGGATTAAAAACTAATCTGTTTTGATAAAAAAAAAACTATTATTTTGACATTTTTTTTTGTGAATTCAACTGTTTTTTATTTTGAAATAAAATCTGTTTTTGGTTTCATCATTAAATATAACATATATCGTTAGGAATTAATTTTTTCTCGAGTAAAAAATCAAATGCTTTGTTAAAATTAAAAAATTTTTTTACACAAATTTTTTTTCCTGGTTTAAAATTCATGGTTTTAGTTGAAAATTCAACTAGGTGGTCGCAAATGAACCTTTTTATTAAAAATTCATATTTCCGCGCTTGAAATTTAATAGTTTTGTAAAAAACTCGTCTTTTTGGCTCGAAGAAAATGTAGTTAAAACTTAAAGTATTAATCTAAAGATTTAATCTCTGAAGAAATTTTTTATTGTAATAATTAAAAAAAAGCAAGGATTGGCTGTGAATACCTAGTGATTAGCATATGCCAATAATTGTATGATTGGCCACTGAAATGTGGTGAAATAAAGTCATTAGCTACATCCGATTACGCAAATTTGCGATTTTGAAAGCCCAGTGATTAGCCATTAAATTGTATAATAATTGGCTGGCACAAAAAACTGTTTTTTGACATTATCTTCTACACAAATCGATTACCCTAAGCGTAGAGACAATAGAAAACAAAAATTTGATCTAAATAATAATCTCATATTTTAATTAAAAAATGTGCGAGAAAAAAAAAGATTATTCGTTCATATAAGTATATTTATATCAGATGGCCAATCATTGGGGTGTGGCCAGCCATTGTTCAGATTGCCCTAGACACTATTAAATACAAAAATTGGGTATTAATGATAATCTTATATTTCAATAAAAAAAATTTCGTGAAGAAAATTTTACAAAAATAATAATAATAATTCAACTATTTGGTTGAGTTTTAAATTAATTTTTATTATTATTTCAGTTGAAAATTGATCTTTTTGGTTAAAATTCAACTATTTTGCTAAAATATATTTTTTTAGAAAAATAAATGTTATCATTGAAAATTTAAGTATTTCATTCTCGGTTGATATTTAAGCTGTTTTGGTTTAAAAATGAAAATATTTGCTTAATCTGTCGTGGATTAGAATTTAACTATCTTGTTCAAAATTAGTCTTTTCTGGTAGAACTCAACTGTCTTTTATTTCAAATTTAAATAATTTTTGGTTCATATATCAACTAAAACATATTTTATTTAAAATTTTTTAAATTTAAATGGTTTGCAGAAAATTCGTTTTTTTCCTTAAAAATTAAAAAAAAATTTAAGAAAACTTAAACTATTCATTTGAAAATTTCACTGCTTTTTATAATTTTTTTTTAAATTAATTGTTTCATCTTAAAATGTATTGATGTTCTATTTTTGTTTAAAAGCTTCTGATTTATAAATTGAAAATCCAATTATATGGTAGAAGATTCAAATATTTTGTTAAAATTTCTTTTTACTTGAGTACATCTTATTAAAAAATTAATCTTTGCCGAAATTGGTTTTCATACTAAAAATTAAGCGATTCCGTTTTTGCTTAAAAATATATTTATTTAGTTAAAAATTCAACTTTTAAAAGTGAAAATTTAAGTATTTGCTTCAAAATTCATGTATTTTAAAAATTAATCTTTTTTGTCGAAAATGAATCTTCTCGGTTAAAAAAGTCAACCTTTTGGTTGAAAATTTAACTCTTTGGTTTGAAATTATATTATATTGTTAACATTATTTAATTGAAAATTAATTTACTAAGAAAGTAACTATTCCCTTCAAGGTTGATAATTAATCTGTTTTAGTTAAAGATGAAACTATTTTGTTAAAAATCAGTCTTTTTTGCTTGATCTAAGCTGTTTTTTTATTTTCCAAAAATCTTTTTTGTTTTAAATATTAACTAAAATCTATTTTGTTAAAAATTCATTTCTGGTTTGCCATTTAAATGTTTTGTACAAAATTCGTATTTTTTGCTTTAAAATTCAACAGTTTTAAAGACAATTAAACAATTGCTTTTAAACTTGAACTTTTTTTTTTATAAACTTGTTTGTTTTTTAATCATATTCTATCAAAAAATGTAGATATTCTATTTATTTATTTTTATTTTTCGTTTATAGGTTGAAATTTTACTTATTGGATAGAAGATTAAACTATTTTGTAAAAAATTGGTCTTTTCAACTTAAATTCATATTCTTGAAAATATTTTTTATTTTTTTGAAATTATTCTGTTTTTTACTGAAAATTTAAAGATTCCATGTTTGATCCAAAATGTTTTTCTTTTATTTGGAAATTCAACTATTTAGTCGAAAATTCATTTTTTTTGCTAAAAGTTGAAGTATTTTGGTTAAACTTCATGTTTTTTTGTTAATAGTTGATATTTTTATTTTTTAATTAAAATCAACTATTTACTGCTTTATATTAAAATCCTTTTCAGTTTAAATATAAAATAAAACATATTTACTTAAGAACTCATTTTTTCTAATTTATCTATTTTGCTGAAAATTCTCCTTTCTAGCTTAAAAATTCAACAGTTGTAAGAACCCTAAACTAATTATTCGAAAATTTAATTACTTGTTATAAATGCCTTATTTTATCATCAATTTCTTTATCTAAAAAGTTAGAAACTCTCTTTTTGTTTACCAACTTTTCGTTTATAAGTTGAAAATTCAATTGTTTGGTAGAAGATGAAACTGTTTGTTAAGAATTTGTCTTTTGTGCATAAAATTTATTTACTTTTTTTAAATTTATTTTTTTCGTTTATTTAAAAATTCAACTCTTTGGTTAAAAAATGTACTATTTTGTTGAAATTTTTTTATAAAAAAAATTTTTCTTTACTCAAAACGTAACTATTCCATTTATGGTTGATTTCGTTGAATTTGTTAATTTTGTTAAATTTAACTGTTATTTATTTAGAACTAAAATCTTTGTTTGGTTTCACTATTAAATATAGAATCTTTCGTTAAGGTTTGATTTTTTCTTGTGAAAAATCAGATACTTTGTTCAAAGTTGAAAATCTTGTCAAGCCAATATTTGTTGAAAGATTTATTTTTTTTAGTTGAAAATTTAACCATTTGTTCGTTAATTAACTTTTATAAGTTAAAAATTCACTTATTAGAAAGAAGATTCAACTATTTTATTAAAAATTCGTCCTTTTTACTTAAATTCACCTTCTTGAAAATTCTTTTTATTTCTTTGTAATTATTTTGTTTTTAACTAGAAATTTAAAGATTCCATGTTTGATCCAAACCTTTTTTTTTTAGTTTGAAATTCAACTATTTAGTATAAAATTCGTCTCTTTTTGGTAAAAGTTTAAGTATTTCGGTTAAAATTAACTTTTTTTTTATTGATAATTGATATTTTTTTCGTGAATTATTCTTCTTGGTTAAAATAAAAATTAAGTTTTTGGTTGAAATTTCAACTCGTTGTTTGAAAATTGCACTATTTTGTTAAAACCTTTTTATTAAAAATTAATTTTATTCACTCAAAACGTATCTATTCTAAATGAGGCTGATACTTAATCTGTTTTAGTTAAAGATTAATTTTTTTCTCGAAAATAGTCTTAAAAAAATAAAAAAGTATTTTGTAGTTGAACTCAACCATTTATTGTTTTAAATTAAAATTCTTTTTTCGTTTAAATATAAAATAAAAAATATTTACTTAAGAACTTATTTTTTGTAATTTAGCTGTTTTGTAGAAAATTCTCCTTTCTACCCTAAAAATTCAACAATTGTATGAAAACCTAAACTATTTATTAAAAAATTTAATTACTTGTTATAAATGCGTTATTTTTAAATATTTTTTAAATCTAAAAATGTAGAAATTTTATTTTTCTTTACAAGCTTTTCGTTTATAAGATGACATTTTTTGATAATACAAAATTTTCTTGACTAAAAACGTAATTATTTCATCTATGCTTGATAATTAATCTGTTTAAGTTGAAGATTAAGCTATTTTGTTGAAAATTTGTCTTTTTTATACAAAATTAATCTTTTCAGTTAATAAATCATTCTTTTTGCTGAAAAATATAACTGCTTGGTTAAAAATTAATCTATTTTTAATTAAAATACAACTATTTGGTTGAATTTTATGTTTTTGTTAAATTTAACAGTTATTTATTTTGAAATAAAATATTAATTTGAAAATTTAACCACTTAAGAAAATTTTTCCAATTAAGCATTAAGTTATTGCCCATATGCCGTTATGAAAATTAGTTTTATTTTTTGAGATTATCTTTCACAACGATATAATTCATTTGTTTTTTTAGATATTGTGGTCAATCATTACGTTTCTGCATAATTCATAAGGACAATAATTGGCCATCCATTTATCAATATCATCATCAGTTCTAGTTACTCCCGCATTTAAACGCATTCCCATCATATATTTAAATTAGGTGTCCAAATTATTGTACCGAATACCCTAGGCCTAGATATAATAGAAAACAAAATTTTGATATTAAAATTAATCTTATATTTTCATTGAAGTATTTACGTAAAATAAATAATGTGAATATTCTGTTATATAAGATTATTTAAATCAGGTAGCCAATCATCGGGGTGCGGCTAACCATCATTTTAAAAAAACCGATTTGCTCACAAAAACTAGCTGTTGCATTGAAGGACTAAGAGGGTCAATGATGAATCTCTAAGAATTTGTTTCGTTACCGAAAAATATAGAATCAACACGTTACTTGGTAATAAATTCGTGAATTTCCGGTACACTGGGTATGATGTGGTCATTATAGACCCCATATCTCCTGCGCACGCGTGTACGAACCTCGGCAGATGGCACGGCCCAAACATCTGCCGCTCCGCCGAAAGACTCGCCCAGACTCGCCTAGCGTGAAACCTTAGCTATAGCTATAGCGATAGGATATAGTTTGTGAAACTCGTATGGGGAAATAACCTCTCCTTCGCAACCCCATGATCATAGAGTTTAGCCCCCATGCGTAGTTTTTAATTTTTAGAGGCTGAAAGCCTCGCCTCGGCGGAAACCTGTTGTTGACACCGGGCGGTAGTTGGTGTCTGGCTCGTGCCTGAACTGCTACCTTGACGGGTTGACACCACCACCGAGCAAGCCAGCCCTACCATTACAAACTGCAACTTGAAACCCCTTTTATTTGCAAAATCCCCTGCTTTTCGAGTCAACGACCAACGTTTCCGCTTTTTCTGTTTTTTTTTCTTTTTAGTTTTCCTAAAAGGTTCAGACTTTAGAGAACCTCTATTTAAATTTTACAAAAATTCTACACCAGAATATAGATGGTGATGGTAAAATCTCTGGTCCCTTAAAATTTCATTTAATTTCATTTATCACATTTAAGGTCGTCCCTAGATTACTTGACCAATTTTAGTCCATTTTTACCCCACCGCACACACATTTCATCGGCGCTGACCCCCCCCCCCCCCCCCCCCCCCCCCAAGATGACATAGCCCAAAATTCTATCAGAAGGTATGAAAGAGGGTGATTTATCACCCTTAGGATGATAATGAAAGCATAAATTCTTATGAATAAAATTAATGTAAATACCATGTTAAATGCAATAAATACTAAATTCATAAGATTTCAAGTATAGAGATATATTCTGAATTTTCAAGAAACAAGATTAATTTTCTAAACAAAAAGACAATTTTTCAACAACACACATGAATTCACTACCAAATGGTTGAATATTCAACTTATAAAGAATACATTTTTAAGCAACAATGGAACAATGCAGTCTTCAGATGAAAAATTTATTTTTAAACAAAGAGAAAGCGAATTTTTAACAAAAAAGCTAATTTTCAATCTAATAGCTTAATTTTCTACCAAATAGTTGAATTTTGAACTTATAAAGGATTAATTTCTAACCAAAAATGGAACAAGGCATTGTTTAAATACAAAATTAATTTTTAAACAAAAAAAAAAGGATTTGCAACCAAAAAGTAACATTTTACGCCAAATAGAGATTTTTAACGAAAAAGCTTATTTTCAACCAAATAGTTGAATTCTCAACTTATAAAAGATACACTTCTAACTAAAAATGGAACAGTGCAATTTTCAGATAAAAAATTATTTTTAAACAACAAAAAAGCATTTTCAGCCAAAAAGTTACATTTTATATCAAATAGAAATTTTTAACGCAAGAGCTAATTT
This sequence comes from Belonocnema kinseyi, assembly GCF_010883055.1. Classification (NCBI taxonomy): domain Eukaryota; kingdom Metazoa; phylum Arthropoda; class Insecta; order Hymenoptera; family Cynipidae; genus Belonocnema; species Belonocnema kinseyi. Next base: position 140,675,894 of record NC_046659.1, on the reverse strand, counting down.
TAAATTAAATAGTTGAATTTTCAACTCATGAAAGATACTTTTCTAATCAAAAATGGAAGAGTGCAATTTTCAGATAGAAATTTTAGTTTTAAGCAAACAAACAAAACTCTCAACAAAATATTTATATTGAAGGCCTAATATGATTTTTAACAAAAAAGCTAATTTTGAACGTAAAAGTTTAAATTTCGACCAAATAGTACAGTTTTTAACTTATCAAGGATAAAATTTTAAACAAAAATGGAGCGATACAATTTTCAGATAAAAATATTCATTTTTAAAGAACACAAACAAACAAAAAATGAATTTTCGACAAAAATTACATTAAAAACCAAATATAAATTTTTAACAAAAACTTAATTTTCAACCAAATAGTTGAATTTTCTACCAAATTGTTGAATTTTTAAATTATCAAGGATACATTTCTAACCGAAATTGTTAAACTTTACACCCATAATGGATTTTTAACAAAAAAGCTCATTGTCAACAAAATAATTGATTTTTTAACTTATATAGGATAAATTTCTAACAAAAAGCGGAACAATACAATTTTCAGGTAAAAAATTAATTTTTGAACAAAAAGAAAACCGAAAGCCAGAAAAGATGATACAATGAAGATTAATTTTTAACAAAATATATGAACTTTCAACTAGGAAAGAAAAATTTTCAAACATGAATGGAATAGTTTCATCGTTAGTAAAAAAATTATTTCTGAATCATAAAATATGCATAATTCAAAAATATAGTTATATTTAAAAAAAAATTAAATATTTAACCCAAAAGAGTTCATTTTCCAACAAAAAGTTAAATTTCCAGCTAAAAAGGATGAATTTTTAAGAACATTCTTAAATTTTCAAAGAAATTATCAAATTTATGCCTAAAAAGATAATTTTAAGTAGGAAGCAATTGCAAAAAAAGGACAAAAATCTAAAAATCGTAAAATATATAAACTAGAGCTTTTTATAAACCGAATAAAAAAATTTTAATTTATTATTTGTGGCAGTTACTTAAACGAAATGTGTAGCATGAAAATTCCCTGTTTTTTGCAACTTTTTTTTTTAATCTCTGACTTTTCCTGACCAATAAAATTCCATAGAATTTTCCGTACAAAAAAAAAAGATTAAAAAAAACGCAATGTTTGAATTTTCATGTCAAAAATATGTATACTAAAAAAAATCCATTTCTGCCGGGACATTTGAATTTTAATTAAAAGAATAGGAAATTTCAAATTACGAAGATTAATTTTCTATTAACAATCACGAGTTTTCAATTGAAATAATCAATTTTAAACCAGAAATGGATAATTAACATCGTCAGTTGAAAAAATTAAATTTAAAATGAAAAAAAAATTATTCAAAGCAGTTAAATAGTTACATTTCATGTTAGGTAACAAAAATATTTCCCAATAAGTAAAAGAAACGAATTTTTAACTAAAATGATGCATCTTAAAGAAATGAATTTAAAAAAAATAGTTAATCTCAAGAAAATATTTTATAATCTGAAAGATAAATTTTCTAAAAATGAAAAACTTTAAATTTCAGCCGAATTTCAATTTTTAGCGAATTTTAAAAAATATTATTTTTTAACAAACTAGTTCTACTTTAAACTGAAAAGATCAATTTTTAAACAAAAATATGAATTTTCAAACAAATTGTTGAAGTTTGAAGCCAAAATGACGAATTGTCTATGAGTTGTGGATTAATTTTCTACCAAAAGAGACGAATTTTTAACAAAATACATAAATTTTTAATCAAAATGCATTAAGAAAAGTCAAAAATACAAACAGCTTTGGGTTTGAACAGCTTTGGTGAAAATTCATTCTACTCTTTTGCTAAAAATTTAATTATTCTGTTGAAAATTTGTTTAATTTTAAGATGAAAATTACTGTTTTTTTTTTACAGGAAATTTAACTAATGCTATTTATATATTTAAAATTTACCTTCTTTAGTTGAAGGTTCAAGTACTTGATTCAACTTTAAACCATTGAAAACGTAACTATTTAATTTTTGGTTGACAAATAATCTGTTTTTGGTTGAGGACTTGGTTAAAAAACAATCTTTTTAGTTAGAAATTGACATCTGTAAATAAAAATTCAAGTCATTTGTTGCAAATTTAAAAAAATTAAAAGTTACTTTTTCACACTAAACGCGTAACTATTCCAATAATGGTTGAATATTAAACTTATTTGTTGAAAATGACAGTTTTTTACTTTAACGCAACTGTTTTTTTACTTTAAATTAAAATACTTTTCGTTTAAATACTAACTCTAAAATATTTCGTTAGGAAGTCATTTGTTTAAATGAAAAATCTACTATTTGGTTTAACGTTGAACTACTTTGTAATGAATTCATTTCTCTTTTTCGGTTGAAGATTCATAATTTTAGTTAGAAATTTAATTATTTGGCCGTAATTTAATTTTTTGTCTAAAAATTCATATTTTTCTATTAAAATTCAATGGTCTTGTAGCAAATTTGTCTTTCAGTCGCGAAATTTTCAGAATTTGGTAGAAACTTAAAGTATTTATTTGAAAATCTAACTATTTTTCAAAAAATTTCTTTTGTTTTTTGGGTAAAAGTTAATTTTTTTTCATCAGATATTTTAAATGAAAAATACTTTTTTTTGTCTTCTAAAATTAGCTTTTTAAACTAAAAATGTGAGGATTTCATTTTGGATTAAAAATTTATATTCTTTAGTTAAAGATTTAAACAATTTCGTTAAAAATCCATCTCTCTCGGTTGAAAACTAAAATCTTTTTGAAAATTTGTCTATCTAGTTAAGAATTCAAATATTACGTAAATTATTTTTTCCGTTCAATTTAACTCATTGATAGTTCATATTCTTTCCGTTCATTTCGCCATACCGCTCCGACCCAGTTGGCTGATCGATCTTTCTAGCAATCACCCCAAGTGAAGAGCTTTAGTAAGTTCCATATTAAAAATCTAAAAATAAAACTGGCGACAGTTGCCGGGGGAAATTGAATGAAAGATCCATCATCGCGATATTTTGTTTTTTAAGAGAAGCAGTGTCAATAAGTAGTAGTTTTATATTCCCCTTGATCGGCACACTAAAACTTTTCGCATAAGCACTTTGGGCAATTATGTACACTAGAAGAGCATGAGGGACAAAAAGAGATTGAAAGTTTCCTGTCGGTGGTAGTGTAGCGCACATGTTCCCGACAATTGAAGCGCTGCAAAAAAATTAGCATAACGAAAGGGCGTCGGTCACAATGGGGTGAATCTGGCGCACAGCCGCCACGCGACTACCGCGGCCCCAGCATCCCCCTGGGAAGTGGGTTGGCTGACCGGGACAATGTTCTCGATCGTCACGTACAGCGGCTTAACGACTACGGATGATATGTCATTATAAAAATGAAAAAACATCCCTTCCCCTTCTCTCTTTCCCTTCCCTTCTGGCGTACAAGAAGAATATTATTGTTCAGATCCTACCGTATGCGCGTTTTAGGATCAAATTTAAATCCTCCCATTTGCAAAGGCACTCTTGCATATTTCATGAGTATGTCGGATAATCCAGAGATTTTATGATGAAAAAATCAATTTGAGTTCACTAGAAGATGGATTACTAATAGAAATATATTTAAGAATTAGGACTACTGATATTACCCCAATTAAAATTGTTTCTAATACTTAGGGCTCTGCAGCCTCGGGCCGAAGAAATTATATTTCAGATGAGTGTCCGTTCGTTGTACTGTTTCTTAAGGAGGGGAAGTAGGAGGAAATAATTAGAGAGGAAATAGGGGAAGTGAAGGGGAATCATGGTGGGGAATGAGGTGAAAAGAAATGAGTGGGAGAAGATGGGGGAAATTATGGCACGACAAGTGATGCGAATTAGGTGGAAATTAGGGGATGGTCAGTAGAAAAAATGAAACAAAATGAAAGAAGGGGAAGTTGAGGATGTGAAGAGATAAGGAGAGCAGGAGTAAGGTGAGTTCAATTAAATAATCGGTAACAAAGTGGGAGAAGATAAGGAAGTTATGGGGGAAGAATCGATGTAAATTTAAGATAAATTAAAGGGGGGGGGGGGAGTCAGACAAATGATAGGAAATGAGAGTAGGGAAAATTGAGAAATTGAGGAGATAAGGAGTGGAGGAATAAGGTGAGTTCGGTTAAATAAGCAGTAGGTGAGTGGGGGAAGATAGAGAACATTATACAAGGAGAAGCGATGTGAATTAAAGATAAACTAGGCAAGGGAAAGTAGGAGAAATCAGAGGAAATGAGAGAACGGGAAGTTGCGGAAATGGCGAGGTAAGGAGAGTAGGAGTAAGGTGTGTTTGGTTATATAAGGGATAAAGGAGTAGAAGAAAGTATAGCAAATTTTGCGAGTGAAAGCTGTGTGAACTACGAGGAAATTAGGGTAGTGAACGTGTGGGAACAAAGAGAAAATGAGAGAACGGGAAGTAGCTGAATTGATAACATAGGGTGAGGAGGAGTAAGGTGAGTTGGCTTAAATAATCGGTCGGGGAGTGAAAGAAGATGGGGGAAATTATGGCATGGTAAGTCATTTGAATTAAGCGCAAATTCGGGGAAAGGAAATAGGAGAAGTGAGCGGAAATTAGATAATGGGAAGTAGGCGAAGTGAGGGCATAAGGAGAGGAAGAGTAAAGTGATTTACATTGAGCAAGGTATAGGGGAATAGAGGAAGATAGGGGAAATCATGGTAGGAAAACAGTGTGAATTAAGGAAAAATAAGAGAATGAGAAGGAGAGGAAGTGATGGGAAACGAAAGGAAACGAGAGAAGTATGGTGAGTCAGGTTAAGTAAGAGTAAGGTAGTAGAAGAAGATAGAGGAAATTATGGAAGGAGAAGCGAAATGAATTAAGAGCAATTAGGGAAGGAAGAATAGGAGAAATAAGTGAAGGGGAAAGGATAAATGAAAAGAGGGAAAGCGAAGGTAAATAAGAATATAGAATAGGACAAACGGAAATGAGAGTAGGGAAATTAGGGGAAATAAGGGAATGAGAAATGGGGGAAGTGATGGGACACCCAAGAAAATTAGACAAGGGGAAATTTTTTAATTTGGCAGGATTAAAAAAAAACTAGGAAAAATTCGACTCATTTTAAAAGGTGCTTAGAAGTTTTGAAAAAAACATTTCAAAAATAATATAAAATTTGAAACCATTTGAAGGATTTTTAAACTATTAAAAATAAAAGTAATGTAATTTTTAATGTTTGCAGTTTAAAATGACTAAAAATGATATAATTCAACAATTGTTTTAATTCATCGATTGATTCATCAATTAAGAGCATTGAAAATTATAAGTGCATTTATATGTTCCGAACTGAATGCGAATCTTTGAACTCTCAAAAATGGTGAAAGTGTAAAATTTGCACTTTAGCAGGTTAACTGCGTTTAATTTAACATTTTACAGTTGAAAAGTGTTAATAGCTTCCATTTTATACGTGTAAATTGTTAAGCATTTGAATACAACATTTTTTTATTAAAAAATTGTCAAATATCCATTTTAAAAGTTTAAAATAGAAGAGTTTCACTTCTAGTGCCTTATTTTGCAGCTCAGGAGGTGAAATGCAAAAGCGCACAAGTTACATTATGGAGAATATAGAGTTAGGATTATGTTCTGGATCGTTCCCATCAATTATATCGCTTTGAATAATCAAAATCGAGCTAAACATCAACATCACATTTTTTTAGCTTCAGTGTTCGAATTTATAAATTGAATTGACTGTGAAAAATGTTATCGAGTCGGGAAAAACCCGGAAAATGACCGAGAAATAGTTTCTTTCGATTAAATCGGCCATCCGTGTAATATTGCGCAATATTGCGCAATATTACACAACATTGCGTAATATTGCGTAAAATTAATACAAGATTTAAGGTTCATGGAGCTATAATGTAAAACATAATGGCATAATTTCCTTGCGGGCTCGAACGAATTTCCGTGCGACATGCATAAAAATCGAAAAAAAAATTTGCCAATGCATTTTTGGTCCACCCTAGTGTACACTGTACACCACATTGCAGGAGCAATTAAGCCCTTGATTTAATTTGACTGAGCACGTGTATGTTGGATAGTGGATTTAAAATAGACATATTATGGTGACCTTAAAGGTTTAAAGGCCCTCGGAAAAGTGTTTGATGGACCCGACCCACCCGATCCAACGAATCCAATTAGAGCCAGGATTCTTCCATATGGCGTGTGGACGGAGACATGGAGACCAGAATCAGGATTGGGATTCAGGAACCACGGTAGGACAGCTGCATCGATCTGGAAATTCTGCAGCTGTTTCCCTATCCAACACGTAGATCCACTCGCAAGCCAATCGAACTGGTCTGGTCGATTCACCGCTAGGCCTCGTCTGAATGAAAGTGATGGGTGCTCTTTTTTATCTTCTTTTTTTGTTTTTTTTTTTTTTCATTTAGAGTTATTATCATCTGTTACAGTCTACTAGAAGAAAATTTCAAAGCGCTATCACTTTTCTGGATTTTTATTTCGTACATCAGAAATAATATTTTTAAGGGTTCGTATAAACAATTAAAAAAATCATTACTAAACTCAAAAGTGGCGGAACCATTTTTTTTGGGTAGGGGGGCAGAATAATACTTATTATTTGGAATGGTACAATTTGTTGATAGTATAAGAATTTTATATTTAATACAAATTTCACATGAATAATAATAATAATGAACGATCAATAAATAGTGAGCAATAAATAATAATAAATACAGGTATAAAATTCATATTTCCAAAGATTTCACAAAGGTTTTAATACTTTCACAATTATTTCCAAAATATTTTAAAGAGATTTTTAAACATTTTAGAAAGATTTAACAAAGATTTTATAAAAATTTCAATGATTTTTACAAGAGTTCAAAGATCTCACAAAGTTTGCAAATATTTTGCAAAGATTTCGGAAAGATTAAAAATATTTTACAAAGACTTCAAAGATTTACCAAACATTTAAATAATTTCAAAAATTCTGCCGTTATTTAAAAAATTTTTTAAATATTCTTCACATTTCTCGACTTCGAAAATATTTTACAAAGATTTCTCAAATATTTCACAAAGATTTCAAGTATTTTTTAAAGATTTTGGATAGATTAAAAATATTTTACAGGATTCAATGATTTCCCAAAGATTTCAATAATTTATAAATATTTACAAATATTTCAAATAGTTTACAAAGATTTCACAAGGATCTGGGATAGATTTAAAAGATTTCACAAAGGGATAATGATTTCTCAGTGATATCACAAAGATGTCAATAATTTCACAATTGTTTTTAAAAAATGTCGAAGATGTTATTAGATTTCAATGATTTACCAAATATTTCAAATATTTCGCAAAAATTTAAAGCATTTACAAAAATTTATCAACTATGTCAAAAATATTTCACAAATATTTCAATGATCTTCTATGGATATTTCAATAACTTTACAAATATTACCAAATATTTCAAAAATATTTTATATATTTCTCAAAGATTTAAAATATGTTTCTGATAGATTTAAAAGATTTCAAGAAAGCCTAAATGATTTCCTAACAATTTCACAAATATTTTAATAATTTTATAAATGTTTCACAAATATTAAAAATATTTCCGAAGATTTCACAAAGATTTCGATGATTACCGAAATGTTTAAATATTTTGAAAAAAATTTCATAAATATTATCGAACTTCATAATAATATTTTAAAGATTATGAATAGATTTACAAGATTTTACAAAGATTTTGAATAGATGTAGGAGATTTGATAAAGACTTAAATTATTTCCCAAAGATTTCCATAATTTCACAAATATTGCTATTATTTGAAAAATGTTTTTAATATTTTGCAGATTTCTCAAGACTTTGGAAATATTTCTCAGATATTTCAATAAGGTCTAAGGGACTTAAAAGATTTTACAAAGATTTCAAATATTTCACAAAGATTTTGGATACATTAAAAAGATTTACAGACATGAACGATTTCCCAAAGATTTAAATAATTTCATAAACAAAAGTTTAATAAAGTTTATATAAAACCAAATATTTCTAAAATGTCTCAAACATTTCATAACAATTTTACAAAGATTAGAATGATTTCCTAAACATTGACATATTTCGGATAGATTCAAAAGATTTCAATGATTTTTCAAAGATTTCATAAAAATTTCTATCGTGTTTACAAATGATTTTTCAATGACTTCACAAAGATTTAAAAAATTTTATAAATGTTTCGGAAATATACAAAATATTTTCAAAGGTTTCAGAAAGATCCCCAAAAATTTTAATGATTACCAAAATTTTTCGAATATTTTGCAAAAATGGAAACAATTTCATAAATATTATCAAATATTATAAAAATATTTTAGATATTCCACAAAGATTTTATTGATTTTCTAAAGATTTCGCAAAAATGCCTGTGATTTCTTAAAGATGTCACACATATTTTGAAGGTTTCGCAAAGATTTCGGATACATTTAATAAAATATTGATAAATAAGAAATGATAAAAGATTTTACAAAAGAATACATTTTTCCTAATGATGTCACAAAGATTGTAATAATAGTAAAATTTTCCAAATATTTCAGAATGATTTTACGAAAATACCAAAAGATTTCAAATAGTCCGTAAAGATTCAAAACATTTTTTAAATATTATCAAATGTCTTGAAAATATATTAATTATTTTACAAAGGCTTCAATGATTTTCTAAATACTTCACAAAGATTTCTATGATTTCTCAAAGATATCACAAAGATTTCGAAAGGATTCAATAAAAGATTAATAAATAGTTAATAATAAAAGATTTTAAAAAAGTATACTTTTTCCCCTAATGGTTTTAAAAATATTTCAGATCGATTCAATAGATTTCACAGACTTTGAGAATTTCCCAAAGATTTCAACATTAAAAAATTTGTTTCAATATCTTATAAAGACGTTAATGATTTCACAAAGATTTGAGAGATTTCGAATATTTCCTAAAGATTTCAGATAGACTTAAAAGATTTCACAGAAATTTCAATGACTTACCCAAGACTTCAAATATTTATCAAAGAATTAAACAATTTTACAAATATTTAAAAAAAGTTTTTTATATTGACAAAGATTTCAAAATTTTTCAAAGATTTCGAATAGATTTATAAAATTTCAGAGACTTTAATGATTTTCTAAAGATATAAACAATTCTTAAATTCTTAAAAATATTTCATAAAGATTTCAAGTATTTCCCGAAGATTTTAAATATTTTATAAAGATTTTGAATAGATTTAAAATTTTTTTACAGATTTCCATGAATTCTGCAAGATTTGACAACTGTTCAAATAACTTTACAAATATTAACAAATATTTCAAAAATATTTTCAATATTTCGAAAAAATTTCAGAAAGATTTCACGAAGATTAAAGAAATTTGGCAACGATTTCGGATAGATTAACAAGATTACACAAAGGTTTCTAGGAAGTTTTAAAGATTTTACAAAGATTTGTATCATTTTTACAAACATTAATAAATGTTTCAAAATTAAAATATATTTCACAAATATTAAAAATATTTCACTAATTTTTTAAAAATATTCCAAATATTTAAAGAAATTCCAAAAAGATTTTAATAATTTTAAAAATATTTCAAGTATTTCGCAAAGATTTAATGAATTTCACAAAAGTTATCAAATATTTTAAATACAGTGAAACTCTTCTATAGCGCCAATTTTGGGGCTGACAGTGGGTGGCAACTAACTCATTATAGCCTGCTCCACTTTTGTTTGTTCACGCCTGACTGCTCGCCTGATTGACAGCCGCAGATCCCGCGTACCCCGGGCAGCACATGTTACACCATGATGCGGCGCGGCGTCAATTCTCGGAAGGGCTATAGAAGGGAGGGCTATTGAAGGGTTTCACTATATTTTAGAAAGATTTGAACGATTTTCTAAGGATTTCACAATAACTTTAAATATTTCGCAAATTTCAGACAGTATTAAAAGATTTCACAAATACTGCAATGATTTTCCAAGGATTTTTATATTTAAAAAAATACACCAAATACTTAAAAAATATTCTAAAAAGATCTGAATGTTTTCAAAAAGATTTTAAAGATTTATAATATTTTGCAAAGAGTTCGGATAGACTTACAAGGTATTAAACAGATTTCAATCATTTTTACAAATATTACCAAACATTTTGGAAAGATTTAAAGAATTTCACAAATATTTGACAAAGATTTCAGATAGATTTCATGAATGTCCAATAAAATATTAATTAAATATAATAAATTAAACGATACTAAGTATTAAAATATTTCAGAAAAGCATAAATGATTTCCTAGCCATTTCACTTAGATTTCAATAATTTCAAATTTTTTAAAAATATTAAAAAGATTTCCAAAGATTGAAGGAAGATTCCAGGAAGATTTCAATAATCACTGAAATATTTTAAATATTTCGCAAATATTTAAACAATATCGCAAATATTGTCAAATGCATAAAAAATATTTTTAAGATTCCATAAAGATTTCGTATATATTTTTTTGAAATATTTTAGAGAAATTTTAATGATTACCCAAAAGATTTTGAAGATTTCGCAAAGATTTAAACAATTTCACAAAAATATTGGCAAATTTTTTTAATTTTTTACAAAGATTTCATAGACTGTAATTATTTCATAAAGATTTCAACAATTAAAAATTTTTAAATACTTCATAAAGATTTCTATGATTTCCCAAAGACATCACCAAGATGTCAAAGATTTAGATTATTTCGCAAAGATTTCGAATAGTCTTACAAGATTTTACAAAGATTCAAATCATTTTTACAAATATTACCACAGGTTTCAAAAATATTCCAAATCTTTCGGAAAGATTTCTCAAAGATTTCGGATAGGTTTAAAAAATTTCACAAAAGCATAAATAATTTCCTTATGCTTTCATGTCGATTTTAATAATTTTGAAAATATTTCACAAAAATTTGAATGCTAACGCAAAGATATCAAATATTTAACAAACATTCACACTATTCCCTTTAATGTTATCAAAATTTTTCAATATTTTACAAAGATTTCTATGATTTTCTAAAGATATTCTAAAGATTTCGGATAGATTAAAAAGATTTAACAAAAATTTCCATAATTATCTACAGATTTCAAAGATTTAAAATATTTCTTTAAGGTTTTTCAAAGATTTCACAAAGATTTTATAGGTTTCGCAAAGGTTTCGGATACATTCAAAAGACTGCACAGTCTTCAATTATTTCCCAGGGATTTCAACAATTAAAAATTTTTTCAAATATTTAATCATTTCTACAAATATTACAAAATATTTCAAAAATATTCCAAATCTTTCGAGAAGATTTTACAAGATTTCGGATATGTTTAAAAGATTTCACAAAAGCATAAATAATTTCCTTCTGATTTCACAACGATTTTAATAATTTTGAAAAGATTTTACAAAAATTTCAATGATAACCCAAAGATTAGAAATATTTAGTAAAGTTTTAAACATTTTCACCAATATTATCAAATATTTACAAAATATTTGAATGATTTTTTAAAGGCTTCGCAAAGATTTCGGATAGATTTAAAAGATTTCAGAAAGATATAAAATATTTATAATATTTTGCAAAGATTTCAATGATTTTTTTAAGTTTTGGATACATTCACAAGATTTCACATACTTCAATTATTTCCCAGTGATTTCAATAGTTCAAAATTTTTTCAAATATTTGATAAGAATTTCTATAATTTCCCGAAGATATCACAAAGATTTTAAAGATTTCGCAAAAATTTCTGATGGATTTAAAAGATCTTACAAAGATATCGAAGGTTTAGAATATTTCACAAAGATTTCGGATAGATTGACAAGATTTTTCAAAGATTTACCAAAAATATCATAAAGATTTTTAAATTTTCGCAAAGGTTTCTCATAGATTTAAAAGATTTCACAAAGATTTCAATGATTCCCTAAAGATTTCAATGATCATACAAAGCTTCCAAATTATTGGCAAAGATTTGAATCATTTACAAAAGATTTCAAAGACTTTGAAAAGTTTTAAAGTAATGATTGACCATTGAAGCAATTTTTCCAGTTTAAAAATTTGTAAGGAAAACTATAAGAGTTGAAGGAAATTCTAAAATACACTGATGGATAAAACATAAAGGTGGTCCAAATTTTTTATTAATTTTTTTTTCATGCGTAGCGCCCCTAGATTTTTTCGAAACGACGGAAAAAGAAATGCGAATTGTTTTAATTCAGCATAAAGTCCCATAAAGTTTACCACATATTTCCCATATGAAAAAAATACATTTTTGTAAGATTTATAAAGAATCGTCTAAATTAAGTGAATCGAGTTGAAACTCAGCATTATGGTTTTTTATCAGTGTTTTAATACTAATTTTTTCTAATGGATAACATATTACTGTTCACTGAAAATCAGATTATAATGCAAATTGTTTGAAAAATTTGTTATTGTTTATAAAATTTTCCTCTCAGAAAAGAGTAGGAAAGTCGCAGGATTTTCCGCAATTTTGAACTTATTTCCAAATCTTCAGTTGAAGCTAAAAAAAATCAATCTCAAGAGAAATAATTATTTGAACAATTTATTATTATTTATAATAATATTCTCTTAGAATAATGAAAAAAAGTTGCAGCTTTTGTAAAATTTTCCAGTTTTTGTCCACTTTTAAATTAGGTTGCAGAAATGATTAATTTAAATCAGAAAACATAATTGTTTAAGCAATTTATTATTTTTATTTATATTAATTTTTGAATAATGCTAGATGGTTGTAGTTTTTGCTTAAATTTTCGTCTACTTGTTACTTATGTTAGTAAAATGATAATTAAGGAAAATTAACCAAAATAATTTTTTAAACATCTTTTTATTGTTTCTAATTATATTCTCTTAAATTGATAGTGAAAAGTTGCAGGTTTTTCTGAAATTTTCATATATTTTTTTAAATTTTCAGTTAGAAACAAACAATAATTATCATTAATATTAATTTTTCAAAAAGGCTCGCACCAAGCACTTCAAGAAAAATAAAAATTTTAAATGATCCATACAGAATATTTTAAATATATGTTTTTTTTTCTAGAGAAATTATATGGATAAAAAAGAAAGAGACTGTTTAAAATATGATTCCCTGCATTTCTGATTTACTTGAAGAGCCAAAGCAATTCAAAAAATTTCAGAAAAACCCCAACTTCCTAGCAATTATCTAAGAAAATATAGTTATAAAGAATAATTAAGTGTTGAAATAATTAATTTTGTGAAAAATTATGAATTAATACATTACTCCTGGCCAAATATTTAATAAAAGTAGAGAATTTTAGAAACAAGCCGCATCTGTCTAGCAGGCTAGCATTGCAATAGGATAAGATAGTTATAAACGATAATTGCTTGTTTAAACAATTATCATTGGAAGGGAATATTATTGAAAAATTCTTTATACAATAATGTTTGTTAACTTGAATAAATTAGGACGTCAATCTTCTTAAAAAATAAACAAAAAGGCAAAAATTAAAGAAACTCCAACTTTAAACATTATTATAAGACAATATTATGATAAATAACAAGAAATTGTTTAAAAATTATTTCCGTTTAATTTAATTATTGCTTCTACTAAAAGAAAAGTTTAAAATAAGTTGAAAAATTCAGAAAAAACATAATTATCAAAAAAATATTCAAGATAAAATTGCTAAAAATAATAATAAATTGTTTGAATAAATTATCGAAACATTTCCTTGTCAGCAGAAAATAGTATTCAGTTCGATACACGTAATAATGACGACTCAGAATAAAATTGACAAAAACTTATTTTTTTCTTATTGGGAAATATGTGTTGAGTGGTCGCTTTTACGGAATCTCTGAATATCATTTTTTTTAAAGGTGGTTTCGAACAAAAATGTGTAAGTATTTGAATGTGGATTCGAAAAAATATAGGGACGATTTGCAAGAAAATAAACCAAAAAATCCAACGCATTTTTAAACTACCTAACCATATATTTTGTAACGATTCGAATTAACATAGTAAGTTAAGCGTTAAAGAAGAGAATAATTTTCCACGATGATATGGTGATTAGCAAGCCCATTATTATTCATGGACACTGAATTGTGGTGGAATATTGTCATTGGCGATTTCGCTGTCCACATCAGTTTATCGATTACTGTGTGTCAAGCACATTGATTAGCCTTTAAATTGTACAATGATTGGCCGAAGCACAAAAACTGTTTTTTACTTTTTACCCGTGCAGAAATTCCAATTTGGATCTGATCGGGGCCAGATCGGGCAGAATTTGGCCCAAATCAGGCTATCTAGATGGGGCCAGACTCGAAATCAAACGCAATGCCCGATCGGGGCCCAAGCGCTGCGCCCAGAGATAACCATACCTGGTCCCGATCGGGCCCATATTAATTTATTTTTCTTATTCTTGATTAAAAGGGATTCTTAAATAAAATAATATTAAAATCGAATATATCACATCCTTAACTGCAATTTGAGAATATAAATATGAGGTGATCTAACAGATCGCGATATGAAAAAATTGGAGTATGTCAGACACTTTTTTTCGAGCAAACGGAAAAAGTCAAACGACGCAACATAACAGCCAGCATTTGTGTATGATGAACCATTTAAGTATTTTGAAATATATTTTTGGTTTTAATTTCTGACCTAAAAAAAAAAAAATATCTGACCTAAAAATACGTGAAAATAAATATGTTTATGACGTCATTGTTGATCTAATTCGTTTTCACATTCAACAAATGAAATATTACTTTTGCTACTTTTCTTATAAATAAATAACCTCATTTCGAGGTTAGGTTTCATCTTAACATTCTTTAAAAAATTTACTTATTAAAGTCTTCAACACGTAATTCAGGAATATTTTGAAGTATACTATACCTACGCATTCGTCTTGTGCTCGCTTTTTGCATTTTTTCCCACTTATTTTGTCACTTTTCCAAATAATAATGGAAATATTTTTGACGCTTGACACTTTACGTTGAAACTTGGGCGATTTGGAGTCAACCCACTTTAGTCTCCGAATGCATGCAGGTCTGCTTGTATGCCTGTCTGTATCTGTTTCTGCTTGTTTATATGTCTGTATGTCTGTCTGTATGTCTATCTATACGTCTGTATTTATTCCTATTTGTATGTCTGTTTGTATGGCTGTTTGTATGTCTGCATGTATGCCTGTCTGCATATTTGTCGGTATGTCTGTCTGTCTGTATTGCTGCATGAATGTCTGCCTGTATGTTTGCCTGTATGTCTGTCTGTATGTGGATCTGCCTGTATGTCTGTCTGTAGGCAAGAAATCTTTAAAAAAATGAATCCATTAGATTGGTCTTTGGTACACTGTTTTAGTGTCAAAAACTGAAGGTCAAGTTCGTTAGCCAGCCATTTTTAATAAAAATTTAAGAAGTGAGCGCATTTTGAATATTTTTGGCACCATTTTTTCAAGAATCAAATAACGTCTGTAAGGTTGTTTGTATAGTCAAGAAAAGAAAAACTTTACTTTTTAAAGGCCCTTCAAGATTATTATAACAACTTGTTCAATTTTTTTGAAAAATTGAAAATTCTAATTTTGACGGCGAAAAATAATGCAAAATCGAAAATTCAATTTTTCGGTCAAACTATGTAAGATACGACAAAATATGAATGGATAAAAGTTGTGCAAACAAAAAATTGGACATTGGAAAAATATCTGCGAATTTGTAATAAACTTTTTTTTATTAGAATACATTCTGAATGAAAAAAAACTTGTTGGAAAAACGACACAAGCTACAATAACATTTTAACTAATGAACTTTTTCGCCTAAATTATATCTAGATATTTTCTTTAAACTAATTTACGCTAGGATACTTATTTTTTATTTTAATCATAATAAATAACATTAAAAGTAAATAAATAAAATTTCTGGAAAAACGAAACAAGTTGCTTTTAAAATTTTAATAAAAAATGTTTTTTTTTTATATGATGCGCCTTTTTTCAATTACTAAAACAAAAAAATGAAAATACGTGTGTTTCAATTCCAATTCATATTATAAGTTGCAATAATATAAATTAGTTGAAACAATGCGTTTTTCAGGATGGCTGAGAATAAAATTTAATTAAAAATTAGAAAAAATTTTTAAAGTTATCATGACAAATGAAGACACGTGATTTTTTTTCTTGCAACAATAACTTATTCTCTGTTTCATTTTCAGATTATGAGAGTGATTCGAGAGAACAAAGAGACAAATTAACGGGCTTTTCACGCTTTTCACTCATTTTCAGTTTCAAATCCAGAAATATCTGCATGGCTAATGACAATTAATGTGGAGACAATTAGTCCGCTACTCATTGTTTAATATGGTTTAATTATAAAAACATTAGTTAACCGTCATTCTCAAGCAAGATTACCTGACATTAGGTCAGGTTATTAAATCAGTTTATTTGTTCTGAACTTCTCAAAAGGTTGTATAACTTTGTATAACAAACCTCGGAATAAAATAATTTAATTAGAAAACATATTTCGTTGGAAAATTTTATACACGTAGAGCTATGACCAATTAAATTGATGAATAGCTAACCAATTTTATAGTGGTAAACATGAAAATTTTCTCATCAGGAATAAAATCCTCAACATAAATGTTTCGGGATAGTCTTTAAAAAAAAGAAGTTTCTGGTCTTTTCTCGGTTACTTGTCATTTACAAAGTCATAAAATTTAGAAAATTATACATCCATATATGAAAAAAATGCTCAATTTAAAGTATTTAAATTAAATCAAAAGAGCAGGAAAACCCTATGAGTGATGTACGATGTTTGGTTCAAACTCAAAATATCATGAGACAATATGGCGCCCTAAAAAGTGAGCGATAAGTAGCCCACCAGCGAAATGGTAGGAGAAAATTTTATGATTTATGATCGAAAGTGTTTTGATATAGCTAAAATCAAAATTTAGGAAGTCTGAATATAGCGCTTATCAAATAGAACTGATTCAAACAGAGGTTTAAAATTCATAATTGATTTAGGAGTTTATTTTAAAATGTTAAAGATAGAAAAGGTATAATTGAAATAAAAATAAGAGAAATTAATAGCAGAACTCGTTTTTAAATGTTATATTTTACTAAAATTTGGATTCGAGCCCCTTATTTCTCCGTATTTCTTCCAAACCAACATTTCCACAAGACGTTGCAATTTGATATTAGGGCAATGTTTGCAGGACGAGTTTATTATATTCCACTTGAAGAGGCGTGTAACTATGTGAGTGATGTACGATATTTATTAGAAGAATTCCAAAAGAGCTTATAATATTTGAAGGATTTTCAAATATTTCTAGAATTTTCAGTGATTCTAAATATGTTCAAAATATTTAACGAAATGAAAGTAATTAAAATATTTGAAGAGATATTAAAAGATTAAATAATTTAAAAGATTAAATAATTTAAAAGATTTATAGGGTTTCAAACTTTTTTTTATTTTTACTGAATGACTTAAATTTTATTTGAATTCCAGTGGATTTCAACATATTTTCAAACATATCAGGATGTTTTGAAGGATTTTAAAGGATTTAAAAAAATTTCAATAAATTTTAACGGGTTTTAAGCCTTTTGAAGAATTTCACAGTGTTTATAAATATATTATTTTTTAAGATTTGATCGACAAATGTCGAGGACTTTTAAGGAATTTTGTAGGATTTCAAGATATTTGTAGAAAACTTTGGAAAATAAATGAAATTCTAGAAGAATATTATGATATATAATAATTAAATGTCACATCAATAGATGTTTAAATAGTTTATTATTATTTATCATAATATTCTCTGAAAATTTTAATAGGAAATTTTGAGCCCAGTCTACAATTTTTGACTTCCTCTCCACTTTTCAGTTAAAGTGAGATAATAATTAATGCAAGTAAACAAACATAATTATTTAAAAAAAAAATTGTTTTAATATATTCCCTTTGAATTGATAACTGATGATGATAAATTTTTATCTGAAAATGGAATACTTAAATTAGTCCCTCAAAAAAATGATTGTTAAAAAAAATGAATTTTTGACAAAATAGTTTAATTTTTAGGTAAGTAGTTTCATCTTGAACCAAAAACGACAAAATTTCTACTAAAACAGATAAATATTCAATTAAGGAATATTTTTCTTTCACGCAAGAAAATAATTTTCAAACAGTTTCTTAAATTTTAAAGTACAGAATGCGAATCTTCCACTAAACATTTGAATTTTCTACCAATAAATATTACGTTTTAAACAAAAAATGATAAATTCTGATTGAAAAATTTAATAGTTTAATTTTGAAGTAGAAGCGATCCATTTTTAAACAAAAATGGATTCTCAGAATTTTTTGCTAAGACAATCAATTAGCAAAAAAAAACGAATCTTCAACAAAATAATTACTTTTTTGACCAAAGAACCAGAAATAAATTAAAAATTAACTTTTGATAAAAAGTAATTAGATTTTCTTACTGAGATAGCAATTTCATTAAGGGGTGCAGTTTATTGAATAGAATAAGGATAGATGAAATAAAATTCTAGAAATTATTTCATAAAAAGTCAAATATTTAAAAAAATGATAAAAAATTCACTTTTGTTGATAAGTTGCTGAAAAGTGTTTCTTTTTCATTTTTTATGCTTGTTTCAATTAAATAAAAAATCAAGTACATTTTTTTAAAGTTTAGAGAACAAAGTTTTTCTTTTTTTCACTGTTCCTGAAACATGAGCTATTTTTGCACAAAAAATAACACAAACTTTCGATCTTTATATTACTAATCTCAATTTTAATCATCGGATTTGTCATAGAAAGGTTAATATGTAGTTAAAAAATGATTGAAATGTTACAACAAAGGCTTTAAAGTGGTAATCAATAATTCATTACTCATATTAATTATAAACGAGTGGAATTATTGATTAATTAATTACATCAATTATAACTGAATTTAATAAAGTAGCTACTCTTAACCAGTCATTAATTCATAAATATATGTAATTATCAAAGAATGTAATTATTATGACAAATTATTAATTTCATTACTTAGTATATTAATTACCACTTTTCAGATGATACGGTTTTGTAAAAATGGCTCAATTTTTCAGATTCGTAAAAAAAGAGAAAAAAATTAATTAAAATTTTTTTAAAAATCTACCTGTTTCTTCAATAGGTAAAAAAGAATAACAACGTGTAAAAACTTAATTACGTTTTTTGCAACTTGAGGTACAAATATACAAAAGTAACTTTTTGACATTTTTTAAATATTATATTTAATTGAAAAAATCTCTTTCATAAACTTTACCAAAAAATGCTAAATTTTGCTTTTTATACAAAAAGTTGAACATTTTTTAAAATTCCATTCTAATGACCCTGTAACGCCCCCTGTAAAGTGAGCGTTAGATAGCCCTTTACCGAAGGGTTTCAGCTGGCGGCTAATAATTATTCCCGAACGCCGCCACAGTCTAATTTCATAGGTAGTTTCATTTTATTGTTGTCATATAGATACAGTGCTATTGATCTAACCGAACCATTTTCAAAGTTCGCGCCATACGATATAACCAATAATCACAGCTAAGGTGATGATCATGTCAGGTGAGTTGTTCGCTTTTAAGGCCATAGAACATAAATATCACGACTCACTCTGCAGACGGCCCGATAGACTCATAAAAGGACGCTGTCGAATTAAATATCTTACATCACTCGTATGGTTAGACAGATTCTCACGCGGATCATGAAAAAGGCCACGATCATTTAGATCGTCATTGCAAACCTTCATCTTACCGCAAAGACCTGTCTGACCCAACTTGTGAAGGAGAAGACAAATATTTCAGACAACCTCGATTTACCGTGAAGTCCATTGAGTCCCAATTTACTATTAAATTATAAATTTTTCAATCGAGTCTAATGGAGAGATGTTTTTAAATTTAAAAAATTTTTTTGGTATGCCATAAAAAAACGGTCTCAAGCGCGCACGAACTTCGGAAGCCCTTTCTCAATAGTGCCGCACTGGCATTAATGTTTCTTGCTGGAGTAAAAGTAATATACATAAACATAATATATACAGAAACTACGGTATCACTTTAGGGGGGTGGGTGTCTTAAAAAACCCTACGGTTGGTAATGAGGGGGGGGGGGCAGTCAAAGTAACGCTACACATATATTAACTTTTTAGAATTCAGAGAAATTTCTTTTTCTAGAAGTAGATATGGTAACGTTTTTAGTTTGTTTCCAGAAAATTGTCTTTTTTCGTAGTAATTTAATCATTTGTTTCACAATTCATGTTTTTTAGTTAAACTTCAACTTTTTGGTTCAAAATTCTCGATTTTTTTGTTAAAAAAACTTCTTTGTTTCGTTCGGTAGAAAACTTTACATTTGGTTAAAATTTTTTTTTTAATTGAAAATTCATCTGTTTGGTTGAGAAACTTCAGATTATATTGAAAATTCATCTTTTTTGGTAATAAATTAATCTTTTTGTATAAAAATTCTTCTTTTTGAGTTAAAAATTCCACTTTTCGGTTGAGAATTCCTGAAGTTTGTTGAAAATTTTTTTTTGGTAAAACAAGTAAACACAGGGGTTTTGAAGTTAAACTACTTTCCTAAAAACTAAAAAAGATTATTTTATTTCTTTCTTAAAAATTTAACTGTTCGGTTGAGAATTCTTGAATTTGATTGAAAATTCATCTTCTTTTGTGGTTAATTAATCTTTCGATATGAAAATTCCTCTTTTTTAGTTGAAACCAAAACTTTTTTATCCAGGATTCTTAAATTTTGACAAAAAATCCGTTTTTGTTATTCGGTAGAAAATTAAACTTTTTTGTTTGAAAACTAATATCTTTTAGTAGAAAATTCAACTTTTTGGTTATTCATTGTTGGATTATATTAAAAAATTTTTTTTTTGGATAAAAATTTTAAAAACTAGGTTTTAAAGTTGTACTTCTTGCTTAAAGACTAAAAAAATTTCTTTCTTTCTTAAAAATTTAATTTTTGGGTTTGAAATTCTCGAATTTTATTAAAAATTCGTATTTTTTGGTACGAAACTAATCGTTTTCTTTAAAAATTCAACTGCATTCAAAAATGCATTTTTTGATTGAGAATTCAAAATTTTAGTAAAAAATTCGTCATCTTTGTTCGAAAATAAACTGGTTTGTTAAAAATTTCTATTTTTTTGTTGTTGAAAAATTTCTTTGGTAGTTGAAAATTTATCTCTTTCATTTTTGCTCGCAAATGGTTCTTTTTAAAGTAAAAATTCAACTTTTGGGCTGAGAATTCTTTTATTTGGATGGACATTCGTCTTTTTTCGGTAGAAAATTAAACTTTTTTTTGAAATTTTTTTTTAGTCGATAATTCAACTGTTTGGTTTAGAATTCTTCTTTTTTTATCAGAAACTTCAATTTTTTGGTTTAGAATTATTGAATTTGTTCAAAAACCCATTTTCTTTTTTCGGTAGAAAATTAATTTTTTTGGTTAAAAATTTAACATCTAGATTTCAAAGTTGAACTACTTTATTAACAATTAACAAAAACTACATTTTTGAAAAAAATTCATGTTTTTGGTTGGAAATGAAACTGTTTTGTTCAGAAAATTTTTTTATCCTTGAAAAATTACTTTGTTAGTTGAAAATTTACCGATTTCATTGCTTAACGAAAATGGTTCTTTTTTAAGTAAAATTTCAACTTTTTGTGAAAATTGACGTATTTTCTGAAAAATTCGTTTTTTTCGTTAAAAGTTTTTATAGTGTAGTTAAAAATTCAACTTTTGGTTCAAGAGTTCTCATATTTGGTTGTAAATTCGTCTTTTCTAATATATAATTAGCTTTTTTTTATCAAACTTTCAAATTTTTCATTTGATAATTCAACGGTATTGTATAGAAAATTAATAATTTTGCATCCGATTTTGTAAATAATTAAAATTTTTTTAAAATTAAAATTGTAACTCTGCCATTTTTTATTCAAACTTAAACTTTCCTAGTTTAAAATTTTAATAATAGCCGGACTAACTGTCGCATAAAATTCTATTAGGCACACTTCAACGCTTACTCTGAAAATCACTTTTTTATTTTCATTGTCCATTTATTAACGAAGTTTATAATTCGCCAAATGGTCACGTAGATTTTCGGTGTGAAGGGGGGAGGGGAGCAAAAATGAACAAAAATTGGTAACGTAGCTTATGGATGATCCCTAACCTTCGCGCGGCACTATTGAGAAACTCGGAACCACACTCTGGATGAGTAGGGGAAATCGAAGGAGTGGGGGTAGAGTCTGAGCTCAGCTCGGTATTAACGGCACTATTGAGAGCCACCTTATTGAGAAGCTGAACTGTATAATAATTTTGAGCTTTTTCGGCAAACCTACTGTGTTCCTAACAACAAATCATTTTTTTTCTCCTTGAAGCAAAGGATTGATTCAACTTATTTGTTAGTCCCTAATTCTTTTGTAGTGGGATCACCCCCCGAAAAACACATCAACTATTATAACATGTATCGTTTTGGGGGAAGTTTGAGCAGCAAAAGTATGGGGTTATTCTGATAATCAGATTCGCTCCAGCAAATGTATTTCACGCAATATTGTATCATTGTCCGGTGTACTTGGTGCCACGATGATGCAGCTGTTGCTGAATATGCGTAGAGTGGGCACCTAGCCGAGCGCGAGAAATTGATCAAAAGGAAATCGTGCATTGGCAACCCTAGGCCTATTTCGATCAAAATATTAAATGGCAGAACCCCCAGTGTCGGGGAGACACAATGGGGCTTCTCAGCAGCCACGTGCCCCGCTATGGGAATAATGGGGCAACGGCCACGTGCCCCTGATCTATAGGGTGTCCTTCTCAATAAACACTTTCATTACCCGCTCGCTCCATAGAAATTACATTTTCAAGGGCACGCGGAATTATCGATTCAAGAAACTTTTATAGCATTAGCATAATCTATGTCATGTCGGGACTATGTTTCCAGATTTAGTTTCCCTGAATAATTTAGGGACCATTCAAAAGCTAAGTCAATCCGCCTGGGGGGGAGGGGACGGGGTAGCAGGTTCTGTGAATAATTGTGACAATGGGGAAGGGGTTGACTTGTTCAAAAAATGGTTAAATCGTTTAGATTTTAAAACGTTGGTTAGTTTTTAAAATTGAAGATAATTAAGTCAGGTTACAATCAAATTTGAAACCCCTTAAAACCCTTGATTAGTGTTTAAACAAATAATTTAGTTTTTAACTGAAAAGATCGATTTTCTAACTAATAAGGCAAATTTTTAAACAAGTTGTTTGACTTTTAAATTAAAAAGGTATATTCTGAGATAAATGGTTAAAATCTCAACTGAAAAAGGTAAACTTTTAACAAAAATGGAGAATTTTATGGTAAAGAAATTAATTTTTTGATTGAATTTATTGAATTTTTAACAAAATAGACCTGTAAAGACTATATTTTAACAAAACAGGAGAATTTTTTATTAGAAAAAAATACAGTTTTTCAAAATTTAAATATTTCATAGAATGTCGATTAATATATTTATTTATTATTATTATTATCAATTTATAATTAATTTATCAATGATAAAGGTATATTTTGAGACAAATAGTTGAAATCTCAAATGAAAAAATTAACTTTTAACAAAAATCGAGGATTTCTTATTAAAAAATTAATTATTTAATTGAATATTTGGAATTTATTAACTTTTAAACAAAATAAATGAACTGTCGACAAAAAATGTTTAATGTCAACCACATAGGTTAATTTTTAAACCAAAATTACAAATTTGTAACAAAAAAAGAGAATTTTTAATGAGAAAAAAATACTGTTTCACATCATTTAAAAATTTCATAGGATGTTGATTATTATCAACCAAATAATTGAACATTAAACTATGAGGATGAATTTTTTAGTTAAACCGACGAAATTTCAGAAAATAGTTTTATCTTTAACTAAAAAGTACACATTTTCAAACAAATCGTTGAATTTTTAAGAGAGAACGATAAACTTCGAACCAAAAATGTAGTATTTCTAAAACCAATATTAATCTTTCAAATGAATTTATTGTAGTTGTCGAATTTCAACAAAGAACATAAAAAGTTATAAAAAAAATGTTAAATTTTACGCGAAGCTAATTAAATTTCAAACAAATAATTTAATTTTTAATCAAAAAGATCAATTTTCTATCTAAAAAGGCCAATTTTTAAGCAAGTAGATTTAATTTTAACTGAAAAACCTATATTCTGAGATAAATGCTTAATTAAATAAATGTTAATTAGATAAATGGTTAGAAAATAAATTTTTTGATTGGAATTTATTGAATTTTCAACAACAAAAATTACTTTTTCACAAAATTGTTTAATTTTATACGATTCTGATATATTTTTTACCAAATAATTAAATTTTAAACTAGAAAGATCAATTTTTAAAATAAAAAATCAAAATTTCAAACAAGCAGTTCTATTCTGAACTTAAAAAGATTCATTTTTAGGGATATAGTTGAATTTTCAATTAAAACGATCCACTTTTAACAAAAAAGGTTTACAGGTGAATTTTGAAGAAAAAAAGACTTGATTAAAAAATTGTTAAATGGAGTGTAAATTAAATTAGTTAATTTGAGTGAACTAAATAATTATTAATTGTTATTAAAAAATGTAACAAAACAGGTGAATTTCCAGCAAGAACAACCAATAAATAATTTTTTACCGAAGTGCTAAAAATAAAATAATAATAGCCCAGGCGAAAAAATTATGTATAGTTGAGACAGTGTGAAATATTAAATATAATATTCATTTCTTTGATACATTTTTAGGAAGAACTGTATATAAGTTATATATAATTTTTCCAATTGGGAAAATTAAAATAATATAATTCATAAACAAAAATATTAATTTTTCAACTGAAAAGGCAAAGTCTTAAACTAGTTGATTTTGAAACCAGTAGTTCAATTTTCAACTAAACAAGATACATTTTCATACAAACAGTTACATTTTCAACTGAAACGATATAATTGTAATTGAAAATGGAGTAGTTATATTTTTAATAAAAGAATAATTGTTGACCAACAACAGAATTCTCAACAAGAAACTCTATTAAATAATGGAGTTTGCAAATAAAAAATACAAATTCACAACAGAAATGGAATAGTTGAATTTTCCTTAGGAAATTAATTCTGAAAGAAAGAACGATTTTTCAACCAAAACGCCAGTTAAATTTTTCAGCCAAATAGTTCAATTTTGAACCAAAAAGAAAAAGTTGAAATATTTGTAGTCTTCTGAAATCATTTGAGATACTAGGAAATTCCTTAAAATATCTCATTAAAAGTCTTTAAAATTGCTTAAAATTACCAAACTTTAGTTGTCACCTAATAAAACTTTTATCTTGAATTCGATTTCTAAAACTAGCATTGACTTTCCAGAATTATATATAAAAACAATCTTATGTTTTAGAAAACTTTAATCTTCAAAAAATACTTTTTGTCCATCACTTTTAAAATTTAATTTTGCACAAGAATTTCGTAATCCTTATAAGAGATTTCGTGTCCATCATAAGGTATGTAGAGACAGTGGTGGCTTGGCTGAATCTGGAAGGAATACAGAAAAGAAAAATTAGGTTAAACTAAAGAAAACTTATTATAATAAAACAATAATTGACAAAAATAGAATACCTTTCCAGAAGTCATTACTCCATTGTGGAGGACTCGCCCCACGTAAAGAGTTTCACCTGTGCTTGTACTTCCAACTTCTACTGATCCATGTGGGACAATTCCATTTCTTGAAGGGACCCAATGGATGCAAGCTGGCATTAAGATCTAAAAGTTGTAATTTCATGAAAATTATTTTATAATAATTGAAGAATGGCAGTAAATGTGTGCATTTACGCATTTAGTATTGTAGCATGACGTCACGATCATGCTAAGATGGATGGACATGTCAGGTAGGTTAGTATAATTGGCACTTTGACGTAATAGCGAGCATAACGTCATGCTAAAATACTCAAATAAAACCAGCGAGGCCTTCCCGCTCTTCGGTCGTCTTTTTAATTGGTTAGCCACTGACGCGGGCGCGACCGTCCAGGGACCGTGTGGGAGATGACCGAACTGCACAATTTGAAAAATATCAGAATTCCACGTCTATTTCCTCTGAATAAGTTAAATTTGTTTAAACAAAAAGTTTTTTTCTGTAAAGTTATTAAATATTGATTTTTGATTTTTGAAGATTGAGTAAGTACTTTCAAAATAAATAAGTGCTGAATTGAACCCTACAAATTTCGACTGGAAAATGTTATTGGATTCTGAAAAAATTTAGAAAGAAAATTTTTTTTCGCTCGAGGAACACGTTTTTTCAACTTTGGACAGAAAAGAAAAAAAAAGAATTTTTAATTTGAAAAAAGTAACAATTTTACTTTCTTGGTATTGAGTTACTGAATCGACAAAAAAATTTTTGATTAAAGAATAGGAACAGGTTTTGACAAAATGGAGGGGAATTTTTTTTCGTTCGGAGGTGTTACGCCAAATTTGGACAGTGATAAAAACGAAAATTTTCAATCTGAAAACATATATTCAGATATTACGTAACATTGTTTGTATTATGTTTATAAACATAATAGACGTTTTTTAAATAACAGGTTCTTTTAAGTTGGTGTCTTGTATATAAATAAATAAAATAATATTTTGATCTAAAACTAAATGTGTTTTAAATATTTTTTTAGTCACACAAATATTGCAATTACTGACAAGAAAATAAGTATTATTAGTTTGTTAACATACTTTTATATAAA
Organism: Belonocnema kinseyi; assembly: GCF_010883055.1. Lineage (NCBI taxonomy): Eukaryota > Metazoa > Arthropoda > Insecta > Hymenoptera > Cynipidae > Belonocnema > Belonocnema kinseyi. The sequence goes on along the minus strand of NC_046659.1, from coordinate 140,649,229 downwards.
TATAAACTTTGTGCATTCTTAAGAAAATTATAAAAGATTTTTGAGTTTTTCAGATGTGCCAAAAAGGAATCTAGAAAATAAAAAGAAATTATTTTACAGGATTTTACAAATTATTGAGAAATATTTGAGACTTTTTAAAAGATATTCAGGAATTTTAGCTTTTTTAATCCTTTGAAAATTTGTAAACCTTTTAATATTTTCAAATTATTCATTTTTTTAATTCTGCAAAATTAAAGAAATTGTTTTAAAATCTTTCAAATTCTTCATTTTTATTATTTCAAACCCATTTTCAAAAGTTCTAAGTATTTTTTAAACTTACTCAAATTTTTTCTAAAATGATGTATTATAGACAAATTTTACCATAAAATCTTTTACGTCTTTTTTTCAGAATTTAGAAAATAATTGGACATTTTTTCTATTTTCTTTTTAAATTTTCTCTTAGAATAGATGAAAAAAGCATTTGAAATTTTCTGATGAATCTCAAGAATATTTTTGTTATTCTCCTAACGCCCTGCAAATCAGTGTTACCTAAAATTTGTTTAAATTCTGAAAAATTAGAAGAATTTTTTTACGGGTTTCGATATTTTTTTCCAACCAATTAAAAATATTTCAAACTTAAAATTATTCTTTTGAAATTAAACGTAAAACATAAAAATTTTCCCAGAAACCTCTAGAGAAGTTTAGTCTCAAAAATTTTCAAAATTATTAAAAAGCTTCAAAGTTTTCATTTCGAATTCTTCAAAATAAGTTTTTCCTGTAACTTAATTTTCTTTATTTCTTTGAAATAGGCCCTTATGGTATGCTAACGAAAAAATAAAAGTACGATTAAAAAAAAATCGTTTCGTCAGAATATGTTCTAGAATGATTTTGCTTCTTTGAGCTAATATTATTGTGTTATGCTTAAGTGAAGGTTTTTATTTTACCGTTAATATTTTTTCCCTTTTCCGAAAAAATTTCGGTTATATTGAATACCTCAAAGTTATCGTTTTTTTAGGGTTTCATAGCGAAGTGAGGGGAGGCAAAGTAAGGGGAAATAAGAGGAGAGTTAGTCAGGAGAGTTAAGGGAGAATTAGGGGAAGTGAAGAAGAGGAAGTGAGCAAAGGTGAAGTGCAGGGAGAAGTAGAAAATTTCAGGAGAAGTAGGGAAGCGAGCGAAGGTGAGGTAGAGAAAGTATAGACGGGCAAAGTGAATAAAGGTGATGTGGAGGAAGAGGAAGGAGGCAATTTCAGGGGAAGTAGAGAAGCGAGAGAAGGGGAAGAATAGGAAGTGAGGGTTGTGAGAAGTGAGTGTAGAGAAATTAGGAGGAATGATATTAAGTGAGGAAAGTTGATAGGGGACAACAAAAAGTGAGGAGGGTGTAAAGAAAAGATGGAAAGTATGGAGTTAGAAGTATAGACATGGTATGTGAGAAAGTAAGAGGAGGGCGTTAGAAGATGCAGCAAGACGGTAGGGAAAGGTCTCTAAAAGTCAGTACCAGACAGAAACCAAACGGTAAAGGGAAGTAGTGGAGAATATTAAGGTAGGGAGGCAAGGGACAGGGTGTGAGAATAGAATAAGTAGGGGAGGTAGGGTGAATAAGTATAATTAGATAGGTATGAAAGAAAAGGAGAAATTAGGGACGCATAAATAGTGGGTAGGAAGTAGGAAACGGGGTAGTATAGATAAGAACTGTATACGATTAACAGTTGGGTGTGAGAGGTTGAAAAGATGAGGCAGATCCAGGCTTGCGAGAGATATTATAGGATACTAAGTAAGCGGTCAAGAAAAGTGGTGGAGAGCAAGGAGAGGAATTGCGGATACTTAAATAGGGAATAAAAATAAGAAAGCTATTGTACGAGAGTTAAAAGAAAAGAATTGAAGGGCTCTAGAAGATGGAAAGTAGGAAAGGTATAGTACGTGTCATGACCAATGGGAAATAGCTGCAGACGGTAATAGGTGGTAGAGAGTGGGTAGAGGTGGGCTTGTGAAGGCTAATAGTGTACAATAGAAACCAGTCGGTGAAAGGAAGTAGTGGAGAATGTTACAGTAGGGGAGCAAGCGAATGGAAATGAGAATATAATAAATAGGAGAGTTAGGGTATATAAGTATAAATAAATAAGTATGAGAGGGAAGAAGAAATTAGGAACGTGTAAATAGTGTGTGGGAAGTAAATAACAGGGTAGTATGGATAATAACAGTATGGGATTAATATTTGTGTGTGAAGAGATGTAGAGATGAGGCAGGGCCAGGCTTACGAAGACTATTATAGGGTGCAAAGTAAGCATTAGGGAAAAGTAGGGGAAGACAAGGAGAGGAATAAAGATAGTGGTATAAAAAGATGGGTCGGGATGTACAAGAGTTTAAAGTACAAGGTAAAGGATAGCTTATGAAAGTTACCATAGGATATGAAGTAGCTGTTGAAGGGATGTGGGATGCAAAGAGAACGAAAGTAGAAGTGAGGATAGGAGAAGTAGCGTAGGGGAGGGGAGAAATATCAAGAGAAGAAGTGTGAAGTGCTTAAAGAAGGTACAAAAAGTAGAAAAGAGGATTACGTGTGGTAACCTTGACGATCTAGAAGCAGGATAAGTGTGTGAATAGAGGAGATAGAAAAGTGTTAAGAAAGGCTACTATAGGATGGGAAGTAGTCGGGATGGGGAAGTGAGGAAAGGTGTAAAAGGGAATAGAAAAAGTACAAGAAGTGATGAGAACGTAGGATTGAGGGAGGTGAGGAAAGGGGAATCTACTAATTATTTTGTTGATTAAAAATAGTTAATTATTTATAGGATTAAGTTATTACCTCGAAATCATGTTTTGCGTGTTCCTGACCTCCATAAGAGACGTAGGCCACCCCATGTTCCGGTTTGACCTTCGCAGGAAGAAGATCACCGTGATGCGTTGCCCTTCCGATAACCAAGTTTGAACCATCAAGATCCCGACCAACAGTAATCATTTTAGGTACAATGCAACGAGCTCCTGAGTATCTGACCCATTTGTATCCTAGAACATGAGTCCGTTCATACATTGTGTAATCAGAGAAACATAAACTACATGTCTCGAATTTGCATTTATGTAAGGTGTTTTTTGAATATAAGTTAGTTCAGCTTTTTGTACTCTTCTCAAATCTATGAAAAATAATAAAAAGCAGTGAAGGGACTAGCTCCTTGGATACGTAAGAAAAGAAAATCTTTTATGAAGTTTTCAGCCTTTAACCTTGAATATGGCCATGCAAGGTCACGTTTTCCAGTTTTTTGCGTATATCTCGGAATTTTTCTCGGACTTTAAACAAACTGGGGTCGAATTAAACCTTTTTTTAAAATATATTAATTAAATTTTTTCGAGAATTTTTGGCTTGAAATTCAAATTTTGACAAAAGTTTGAATATTTTAGGTGTAACTTTCTCGATGAAAAAAATACGTACATTATCGAAAAAATTTGAATTACCAAAATTAAACAAGTGACTTTTTCACCATTTTCAAAGAAAATAGTCGTCTAGAGTATTTGAATAAAAAAAAAAATTATCCCTTGAACCTTCTTTAAAGGGGATCAAACGTCATTTGACAGAAAGCTAATAACAGTACGTATTTTTTCCATTTTTTTTTTCGAAAAGTGAGCTTTGTAATGAAAAAGAAACTTGATTTTTCAATCACAATTTCCAGTTTTCTATATTTATATTTTTAAAGTATTCAAGTAATGCGAACTGATAAGAAAATTAAACTATTTTTGGTTAAAATTAATTATTCTCTGTTGAAAAGTCTATAATTAGAATTAGCAGCTCTTCTTTTTAATTTTGTTTTAATTTTTAATCGTAAGTGTTTAATTTTCAAATTATGGCATTTGAAATAAATAAATTAATTTAATTTAATTGTTCTGACTATAATTTAATTGTGCAACTTTGGATAGCATGACATTTTAAATTATTAAAGTAAAATTATGCATATTTCGATGTTATGTTTCCCTATTTATATTCTCTTTAAATAATAAAATTGCCCTATTAAATTCCATTAATTAAATCACTGTGCTTGAAAACGCAGTAAAGCATCAATCGAAATTTACCCTCAGAGGTAAACACGCAAATAGAATTATTTTTAAATTCGGATTAAAATCATGGTCCTATATTTTATTACAATTAGTATCCTCAATCACGTGCTACGCCCAAATTAGTGCAATTTTATTAAAAAACAGTAAAATCCTCAACCAAAAAGATATATTTTAATCTAGAAGATTTTTAACAGAGTAGTTTAACTTTTAACCGAAAAAAATAAATACACAAACAAGAAATATAAATTTTCAACCAAAAATTAATAGTTGATAATTAAACTAAAAAATATTTTTAATACTGAATTATAAAGGTTTAAATTCATCCAAAAAGACGATTTTCCAGAGCAATAGTTGAACTTGCACCCAAAAAGATTAAAATTTTAAACCAGAATTTTTCAGTTTTAAATTAATTTTTAATTTGAGCAGTTTGAAAGATATTCAAGACCTTAAAAGTTAAATTTGTAAATTAAAAGTGATTAAAAATTTGTCCAGGATATTTAAGAAAGGGTTTTTTATTATCTTGAAGCTTTTCAAACCTCTTAAATTATTCTTTTAACATTTCAAAAATTTTCAAACCTTCTAAATGTCTTTAACCCTTAAACGGCCAAAACGCCACTACCGGGACACTGCTTTTCAACGGCCAACAACTAAGACTATTCGACACTAGAAAAAATTGAGACACATATATTTTTATTTCTTAAGATCTCCCCTTTCCGACAGTGCCAATGAAATTCTTCAAAAAATTTTCTTATTATCCCAAAATGCAGTTTAAACAAAAAAAAAAACGTGATTTTTCGTGCCAATTTTTTTTTGTGAACCATTTTCCAAAGTTTTTCGAGTCTGTAATTAACCTGGAATCTCACTAACCGGTGGAATAAATGTCTAAACTTTGAGAATCCATGGTTCAAAGATCGATTTTTCGTTTTAGTATTTTCAAAATGGCGTCTTAATGGCAAAATTTTTGTGAAAACATTCATGAATTTTTTTACAATAAACGATGCGCTTTTCGGAAAAATCATCAAGAATAAAAAGTTCTTGTAATCAGCCAAGGAATACGCCTGATTTTTTTCGAAGCGTTTTGAGCACACCTTCACTGCATTGTCATCCTGGGAATTTTCGAGTACACCCAGCAAAAAAAAAAAAAATGCCAAAGCGTAAAGCCTCAAAAATTGCAACAAACTCCGAATCGGAATGGGATTCCGATGAAAATGATGAATGTATCATCATACCTAATCCAGATTACTCTGGCTCTGATGGAGATGATTCATCAGATGACGAGTATTCGGGATCGGAATTTCCCAGACCGAATGTATCATATAGATCTGTTTTTCATAACAACACAGCATCTCAAAAACAATTTGAACCAAATTACGTTTTTTCATGGATACGAACAAGAGCATTATGTAATAATGAACAATGTCGCCAGAGGACTACTAGATTTTGCATTGATTGCAACATGTATTTCTGCTTACATTGTTTCTCAAAATTATATTCTGAAACAGCAGGATCAAAATGACTTCAACGGATTGAAATCTGAAATGAAAAAAATTCTCCATAAAAAAAAAATTAAAAAATGTAAAAAAAATATATAAAATCCCTTAAAAAAAAGAGACTATCGGTATTCGTCAACCTCCACGTTGGTGATAGTTGGGCAACGTAAACTTTGTTTGCGGCAGATGGACGATAGATATTCGTGAATCATTTTACTCTTACACGATGCTTAGAACTATGAAAATTTTTTATTGAAAAACTATGCGCTTTTCGGAAAATTTGTCAAGAATAAAAAGTTCTTGTAATCAGCCGAGAAATACGCCTGAATTTTTCCGGAGCGTTTTGAGCAAAATTTTGAATTTTGCAAAAATTGTTCATATGCAAAATCCAAAATTTTGCCCAAAATGCTTCGAAAAAAATCAGGCATATTCCTTGGCTGATTAGAAGAACTTTTTATTCTTGATGATTTTTCCGAATAGCGCATCGTTTATTGTAAAAAAATTCATGAATGTTTTCACAAAAATTTTGCCATTAAGACGCCGTTTTGAAAATAATAAAACGAAAAATCGATCTTTGAACCATGGATTCTCAAAGTTTAGACATTTATTCCACCGGTTCGTGAGATTCCAGGTTAATTACAGACTCGAAAAGCTTTGGAAAATGGTTCACAAAAAAAAGGCACGAAAAATCACGTTTTTTTTGTTTAAACTGCATTTTGGGATAATAAGAAAATTTTTCGAGAAATTTCATTGGCACTGTCGGAAAGAGGAGATCTTAAGCAATAAAAATATATATGTCTCAATTTTTTCTAGTGTCGAATAGTCTTAGTGATTGGCCGTTGAAAAGCAGTGTACCGGTAGTGGCGTTTTGGCCGTTTAAGGGTTAAATTATTCGAATTAAAAAAATTTTGTTGTAAATACTGAAAAACAAAATTTCCTTAAAATCGTTCAGATTTTGCAATCACAATTTTTGAAATCTTTTGCCATCTTTTCAAATCTTTTTAAATATTCTCTGGAAATTAAATTTTTTGATTAAAAAATCAATTTGCATTTTTCCACACATCTTAAGACAATTTTTTTAATACAGTAAAAATTTATTATCTCTTCAAAATTTTCATTTCCAAATATTCATAAATGTACTTTTTTTAAATTATTCGAAAATGTTTTTAAATTTAAAATTAATTTTTCTATCTTTTCGAAACTTCTAAATGTGTCTTAAAGTAACTTAAATCTTTTATAAGACTTTGTTATTTTGTTACTTGAAAAATTTGGCTTTAAAATTATCCACAGTCTTTCTCAAAATTGTAGGAAATAATTTAAAATGTTTATGAAATTTCTACCATTTTTATATTAAAGTTTACTTTTAGAAATAAAAAATCAGTTTGAATTTTCTCAGGCTTTTATAGAAATTTCTTCATTACCGTAAAACCTTTGAAAATCTTTAAGAAGGTTAAATATTTTAATTTCAAAATACTTAAAAAGGTATGTTTTTTCCCTCTCTGAGTGTTTTCAAGTTCACATTAATTTTGAATATTTTAATTAAAACTTCTAAGTGTCTCTCAAACTCTATCGAATTTTGTAGAACAATTTCTAATCTTGCTAATAAAAAAAATTAGCTTTAAAAGAGTCCATACTATTTTTCAAAATTTTAAGAAATAATTTAAAATGTTTTGAAATCTTTACAAATTTTCCTCTTAAAATTCATTTCTTAAAATAAAAAATCAGTTCAAATTATCCCAGAAAATTATAGACATTTTTTTCATTCTCTTGAAACATTTTGGGATTCTTAAAAAGCTTCTTTTTTTTAGAAATGATCTCACATACATATTCTAGATTTAAAATGACTTATTTTATTACTTTATCTGAAAGCGAAGTGTGTGTAATGAACGCATATCAAACATTAAAAAAAAGATATTCCCGTTTTCAAAGTATTACAGATTTGATAAAAACGTTTTTAGTTTGAACTGCAAACAAATAATACCATACACGATATTCAGTTTTTGTTTTTTACTTTTTAGCTAGCTCGCGGAATATTACAATATTTTTAAATTAAAAAATTGATCGAGTCCAATCGCTTTGATCTACTTTACCTCTTATCTCTTGGACTACACAAATCACCTTTACGTCGTAACTCGCTCAAAAGTAAATAGCAAGGAAACACTTCAAAGGCGACTGAAATATTCTGAGCCAAAGAAATGTTGTGTTATATTGCATTATAGATAATATAAAATAAGATTTCTAAAATATTTTACATTATTCAAAAAAAGAAAAATTAGAACTAAAACGCTAAATAACATTTGATAACGAACTTCACTTTCTAATCCACTAAATGTTTCTACGATCAATTAGACCGACTCCAGTAGGCTATTATTATGCTCTTTTGCAAGTTGTTATCAAGATCCAGCAAATAGTTTTGTGCAAGTGATTTAATCTCAATTAAATACGTTCTAATTATAGATTGGATTTCGATATTTCATGCAAATTAAAAATTTAATTATTTTTAACTCACCAGGCATGGTTACGGCAGAGTTGACACTTCTACTTTCAATGTCAGTTCGAAAATGACGTCTTATCGCAGATAGATAGAATATGTTTGCCATTCAAGCTATCACTTATGTGCGGACTTTCCAGTTAAATATGAATCATCATTAGCGACAAAGTTCGATCATGAGAAATTAAATAATTCAAAATATTATATTCTAATTAGAGAAAAAATTCTATCGGGAAATTTATTCGTTTCCGAAAAAAATTTCCATATTTTTTTCAACCTTAAACCGTGCAATCAGGATTTTGAAATTAACATGAGATCTTAGATAAAACAAGGTCTGATTTAAAAAAAATGGAAAAAGAAGTACTTTTTATAAACGTTTTGTTGAAATTAGAGAGACAGTCCGGCCCGATCCGACGAATCCTACTGTATCATGAATTGCATTACGGAAAAATAATAATTACGTAAATTGGTAATTAGGGTCAATAAAAATGGTAGCAAATTGCTCTTTCGTCAAAAGATTGCAGGTAATATAAATATCAGGGAAAATAGAATTCAAGGAATATTATGCGCCTCATTTAAAGAGCACAGTAGGACCCGTCGGATCGGATCTCGTCTTATTAAAATCTTTGGAGGGAATTGGTCCCCACTCCTAAACTTCTTCACTAGCGGTGATAGGTAGGCGCACGCGCGCAAAGACACGTTACTACCAGAATCGTGATCGAAAGTGCAAACCTGATCCGTTCCGGTCCGACGAGTCCTACTGTATCAGAATATGTAAGTAGTTATTCAATTTCAATGTAATTTGGCGAAATTATAGTGTTAATCCAGATACATTTCGCTTCCAAAGGATTATTATTTTTTAAATTGCGGGAATATAAAGAATTTTATGTTTAGTACATAACGCACCTTTATATTTTTATCTAGTTAAGAAAGAAAAATTCTTTACAGTTTAACCTTGTCTTTAACAAAAAAAAAAAGATTGTCACTATTAGAGATCATGAGTCATCGTAATTTCTCAAGCTCTCATTAAAATGAGGACATCTGGTGATCGAAACTAGTCAGCATCCATTTTCACATTCTCATCATTAATGATTTTGAAAGTATTAGAATTTCCCGAAATTTAATACCACAGTTTTGAGACCCAGTTTTGAAACCCAGTTTTGAGACCCCTCAAAGCGAAAAATCAAGTTAAGGTGATGGCGCCTATCTGTCTGTCCATCTGTCCGTTAACACGATAACTCTCGAAAAAGTGAACGGAACAAATCGAGCTTTGGCACACTTTTTCGAGCTTCTAAGAGAAAGAACCAGTTTGTTAATCAGCATTTTTTGACCAATGGATATGGTATTATCCTTTGAAAATGCTATCCAAAAATTGAATATTCCTTTTTCACGGCAAACATTGGCAAATATGCGAAAAAAGTTTAAAAGAAGAATTGAAGCTCTTTAAAATGTCCAAAGTTTTTGTTTCAACCACTTTTCGATAGGACATTTTTTTTGTTTTGTGTATCGAGAGTGAATAAGTAGAAAATAATATTTTCAAGCCAAACGACAACAAGTAAGTGAAAAAAAATTTAGAGAAGATTAAAGCTTTTTAAAGACCTATATTTTTTCTCAGATGTTTCTTTATAAGAATTGATATTTTGTTTTGTTTTTTCAAAAATACTACAGAAAGAATCGAAAATTCAAAATTTGAATCAAACTGTGCAGAATTTGAAAAAAAGTGTTAAAAAATAATTAAAGCTTTTAAAAGGTCCTAAACGAATTTTCGAAACACTTTTCTTATAGGTTTTAATAGGTTACTTATGCATAGGGCAGATTCTTTTTATAAATATTAGTTATTTATTACAAGTACATTCATCAAATACTTCTAATAAAAAGTGGTTTTTGATCTTTAAGGTTTCTAAAATTATTGTTTGAATTTAAAGTAATAATAATTCAAATATTAAAAAATAATTTTTAAGCAATATATAATAATTATAATCGAATATTAATTGCTGAAATTTGTGCATTTTATAGTACAGATATTTTAAAATTGTACAATTTTCTGTAGGGGATCTTATTATTCGGACATTTTTCAATTCAGAAATGTTATTGATCTTGATTTTTTCAGTTCGGGTATTTTATTTTTCAAGGTTTTTCAATCACTCCTAAATATCTTTCAAAATAATTTGAACTATTTAATTTCTGCAAAATTAAAAATTCTGCCTGAATTTCATCCAGATTCTTCTGGAAATATTCAAAATTAAAAAATCTTTCTCAATTGTTGCAGATATCCAAAATTTTTTAGTATTACTTTAAAACCCTCCAAAATCCTTTAAAAGTTCCAAATTTTATTTTGATATCTTAAAAAGCCTTTTTTGTTTAAAATTGTTTTAAAATTAAACATTTTTGTATCACTTTTGAAATTGGTCAATACTTTAAAAACTCTTTGTAAAAAATACAAATTTTTTCTACAATATAAAAAATTTTTTCAGATTTCTTTCTTGCCATGTTTCGGGTATCTTTTGAAATATACTTTCAAATCTTCTCAATAAAAAATTATCTAAATTGGCCGTTAGGATAAATCATACTAAAAGAAAATAGATATTCGGTCAAAAAATTTGAGGTAAAATAAATATTGGAGAAAATAGGATCTTTGGGGAACATTAATGCACCTCATTTGAAGAGTACAGTAGGACCCGTCGGATCGGAACCCGTCGCATCGAAATCTTAGGAGGGAAGTAGTTCCCACTCCTAACATTTCTTGGCTGGCAGTGATAGGCGCACGCGCACACAAATGCGTTACTACTAGGAGATGCTGCTTGAATTTGATTCTGCGACCTGTGTGA
>NC_046659.1:140625545-140638303 GCF_010883055.1 Belonocnema kinseyi | reverse complement strand
AGAGATAGGCGCACGCGCACACAAATGCGTTACTACTAGGAGATGCTGCTTGAATTTGATTCTGCGACCTGTGTGATCAAAAATAGAGAACCGGTCCATCCCGATCCAAAGAGTCCTGCTGTATAATAAATCGTATTTTGTACAAAAAATTGGCAAATTCGCAAGAAGGATAAATAAAAATGATAACAAATTGTTATTCGACCAAAACCTTGAGGTAAAATAAGTATAAACGTAAATAGAATTTGGTGAACAATCATGCGCCTCATTTAGAGATTACAGTAGGACTCATCGGGCAGGTAGGCGCATATACATAGAGATACGTTACAACCGGGAGGTTTAGCTAAGATTTGTTTTTGCGAGCTACGTGATCAAAAATGTAGACCCGGTCCATCCCGATACGTCTATTCCTACTGTAAAATAAAAAGTACTTTGCAAAAATTGAAATTTGGCAAATTCGCAATTAGGACAAATAAAATTTATAACAAATTGTTATTCGCTCAAAACACTTTAGGTTAAATAAATATTAAGGTAAATTGAATTTGGGGAATAATGATGGGCCTCATTTAGAGGATACAGTAGGACCCGTCGCACAGTGGGGAAAAAGTGGATTTTTTGGTTCAAAATACGATTCCAGCTTAACCTGTGGACCGAATTGGTTGAATTTTTTTAACAAGCTAATAAAAGTGCAAATAAAGTTGTCCAGTCTGATTTTTGATTTAGTTTTTTAATATTTCAATGAATAATTAGATATGACGAAAAAACGGACAATTTTTTCTATTTTACGTTCCCGATGCTCGTCAATAATAGAGAACTTGTTGCAATCGCCAACGTTTCATAGATTTACATTATATAAAGATATTCCATCATGATAAAATACACGAAAAAATGTTGTATAAACAAATTATTTGTTGAAAATGTGTTTTTTATCATTTTCAATAATTTAACTTTTTTTTAAAGTTATGTTGCAAGAAATATGAATGGAAACAATATTTTAATGAAAAAAATTTCTCTTAAGACTACTCTTGTTAATATGATAAACAAATGCATTATTTAGACATTTGTCGTAATAAAAACTCGATTTTTTCGATGTCAACTTTTAAAATGTAGAAACCTCATGAAAATTTCAGAAAATTGATAACTTTTTGTTGAATTTGATGATTTTATCAAACCAATTTAATAAACTAATGCATTATTCGAGCACTTATCGACTAAAAATTCGTTTTTTTCAATGCCAATCCTTTTAATTGGAAACTTCATGATAATTTTAGCAGGATGCATCACTATTTAATTAATTTTACTTCTTGTTTTTAAACAAATTTAGTAAACAAATGCATTATTGGGGCATCTGTTAAAGAAAAATTCGTTTTTTTTTCGATGTGAGTCCTTTTAATTAAGATCTTCATGTTGATTTGAATAACGTTCATATTAGGTTTATAAAATTCATGATTTTTAAAACAAATTTAACAAATAAATGCATTATTTGGGCATTTGTCGGCGGAAAAATTCGTTTTGTCTAATGCCAGTCCTTTTAATTGGGATTTTCATGAAGAATGAAGCAACATGCATGATGAGTTGATAAATTTTATGATTTTGAAAACAAATTTAACAAACGAATGCATAATTCGGGCATCTGCTGACGAAAAATTCGTTTTTTTTCGATGTCAGTCTTTTTAATTGAGAACTTCGTCCTTATTTCAGCAATATTCGTAATTGGTTCATAAATTTTATAATTTTTTGAAGAAATGCCTTATTTACGATAATTTACGATAATTTCATTAACAATCATAATTAGTTGTTTAATTTTATGTTTTTGTTAAACAAATTTAATTAAAAAATACACTATTTGGGGACTTTTCGAAGTAAAAACTGTTTTTTTAAAAGTCAACCCTTTGAATTTCAGAAAAAAAATTCTTTTTTTTTATTCGGTACTTACAATTAGCGAACAAATATTAAATGTATTGCGCAATCAATCCTTGTATTCCCTCTTGTGTTGGCCAACTGTAAGTACTGAATAAAAAAAAAGAACTTTTCTAATGAAGTAATTATGAATGTTGCTGAAATTAACATGAAGTTCTCAATTAAAAGAACTGACATAAAAAAATCGAATTTTTCCGTCGATAAGTGCTCGAATAATGCATTTGTTTATTAAAATTGTTTAATAAAATCATAAAATTAATTAACAAATTATGAATTTACTGAAATTATTATGAAGTTCCTAATTTTAAAAAGTTGTATTAAAAAAACTCGAACTTTTCTGGCGAAAAATGCCTGAATAATGCATTTGTTAATTAAATTTGTTTACAATATTAACAAGAATAGTCTTAAGAGAAATTTGTTTCATTTAAACATTATTTCCATTTAAATTTATTGCAATATAACTTAAAAAACTGGAAATTCTTGAAAATTATAGAAAAGACATTTTCAACAAATAATTTCTTTATAAAATTTTTTATTGTTTATTGTATCATGATGGGATATCTTTATATAATGTAAATTTATAAAACTTCGAGGATTACAATAATTTTCCTATGTTTGACGAGCACCAGACACGTCAAATAGAAAAAATTCTCATTTTTTTCGTAATATTTATTTATTTCTAAAAAAACTGATAAACTTAGTTAAAAATCAGGCTCGACAACTTTCTTTGAAATTTTATCAGCTTTAAAAAAAACATCCAAATCTGTCCACAGATTCAACCGGAATTGTATTTTGAACCGCAAAATGTACTTTTTCCCCACTGTGCGTCGGATCGGAACTTGTCGCATCGAAATCCTCGGGAGGTGGGGGGGGGGGAAGTCCCCACTCGTAAACTTCTCCGCTAAAAAGTGGAGACCCGATCCGACGAGTCCTACTGTCGTAGCATCTGAAAAGATGTGCATGTATTTATATCAATAAAGGATTTATGCTTGCAGAGGATCTCGACAGAAAGTGCAAAATTGTTCTTTATACTTGACAAAGAATTCCCGCAGGCAGAAACATAGTACGTTTTGAAATTATTGAAGATAAGAGTGGTCTCATGAGTCGTTATGAAACAAGGATAACCCATTTTAAAGTCATAAATCTTGCTGAAACAGAACAGTTTTTATACGAAAAAGTCATTGCGAAATACATCCGGTCACCTCCCGGGAGAGCTTCCGGTTTTTAGAAAGTCGACACTTGGAATGCAAGGAAAGAGTACATGTGGCCAGACTACATACAAATTGTTAGAGCTTTTAGTTAAATGATCTGTGGTAAAATTTGTTTTTTAAATGAGAAATTTCTTAGCTTGAAAATTTTTTGTGGTTTTCGAAAAGCGACTCTGAAATTCTAAACTCTTAAATTTTATTAACCGTATTTTATTTCTCAAGTATAAGATTTTACTAGAATTTTTTGTTACTACACTACATGAATATGAATTTTAAAGGACGTTTTGAGTTCGCTTTTGGCTATAAACTTTAAAAAGAAATGAGAATGCATTCTTTTCATATTCTTTTTAACGTACTACAATAATTTCAAGTTATTTTTCTGACTAAAAATTTTAAATTTTGTGGACTTTTGTCAGTGAGAATTTCCAAATAAGAACATTTAATTAAAAAATAATATTAAGGGTCACGAATCTTCTTCAATTTTTGAGAAAAAGTTTTAAAAATGACAGAAGGGTTCTATTTATAACCGCTTAAGCATATTAATGAGGTTGAATGTATTTATCTAATAATGAAGATTACGAGGTTTCCACACCATCAATTTATTAAATCTAAATTTCCAAATTTGTAATTTTATTTAATGATAAAATTTATTTCCCAACGTTTCTGTATTTTTTAGATAAAAGAGAAAATTTTAATTGTGAATTATATTTTAATATATAAAATGATTTTTAATTTAAAGTTTTAAGCATTTGAAAACATGTTGAAGAAAATGTATTTAAAACATTCGAAGGTGATTTAAATTTTAAAAAGATTTCAAAAAATTCAAAACAAATTGTAGATTTTTGAATATTCAGAAGAAAGAAGCTTTTCAAGAATTTTATAAGTCTCCAAAAGCATACGAAAAATGAATTTTCAGAGAAAGTTAAGAAAGATTACAAAAGATTTCCTAAAACTTTCGAACAAATTTCAGAAAGTTTCTTTGAACATTTTAGAAAAAATTTAACTAATTTTAAAAGATACTGAGAAGTTTATACCAAATTTGGAAAATAATTTTTGAAAATTTAGAAAAGTTTGAAACAAATGTAGATTTCTTATGATTTGAAAATCAAATTTAAAAAGTTTTTTAGGATTTGGGAAGGTTTAAAGATGATGAAAAATATTTTTAAGATTACCGTGAAATAACTAATGATTAAAAAAAAATACATTTTTTATAGAATATTTGAATTTAGAGAAGAGATATTTAAAATATTCGAAAATGATGTAAATTTTGATAATAATGAAAAAAAGTTATAAACAAAATGCAGATTTTTAAATATTTCGAAGAAGAATCTTTTCAAGAATTGTGTAAGGTTTCGGGAGAATACAAAAATTGTGTTAAAATTCCTAAAAAAATTTCATATTATTTTTATATTGTAAAATGAATTTTTAGAAAAGATTTCAAATCGATAAAAAATATTATAAAACGCTTCCTAGAAATGTAAGAAAAATCATTTCATGAGATATTTCTAAGTTTTAGAAATATTCGAAACTAATGTAAATCTTGAGAAGATTAAAACAAACTTAGAACAAAATCTAGATTTTTTAAGAGTTCGAAAAAAATGTTTTTTAGAAATTTTAAAAGATTTCACGAGAATAAGAAAATTATTTTAAGATTCATGGGGGTGTTTGAAAAGATTTTATGAAAAAAATTAATTTTTAAAGAAAATTTGAATATTTTTAAAAGTATCAAAATATTTTCAAAATTGACAAAAAAGAGACTGGGTAATTTATTTATTTTTTCATAATAAAAAGAATCTAAGTAAATATGTGAATGATTAAAAAAAAATATTTAGAAGTTTTATAAAATTGAGAAAAAAATTCAAAAATGGTTTACATCTTAACAAGATGTAACAAATTTTAAAACAGTACACATATTCAAGACTTCCATGTAAAGAAGGTTTTTAGAAATTTTGAAAAGTTTAATTTAAATAGAAAATTTCTTGTGAAAATTTAAAATGAAGTTTTATATAAAAAAATAAATTTCAAGGAAAAATCTATAAAGATTTTAAAACATTTCAAAAGATTTTCTAAAAATATAGAAAAAAATCTAAAACTTTTTCAAGGGTTTTATAAAAAATTCTAATCATTTTAAGAGATATTTAGAAGATTCATCAGATTTAAAAGGATACATAAATAATCAAAAATTCAAAAAAATTTAAGCAAAATATAAGTTGATGAATTTCTTTAAAAAATTTTGAAGCTTTTTAAGAATTTTTTAAGATTTCGAAGAAATAAAAAACTTTTCTAATGATTCCTGGGAACATTTAAAATAAAATGATTTCTTAAATGAAAAATTAATTTTAAAGGTGAATTTAAAAAAACCTTTTTGAAATTTATAATTCAATATTTTTATAAAACTACTTTAAGTTGGTGATAAGGAATAGTAGATTTCAATTATTCAGTTATCTCAGACGATCGATAATTATTGTAAATTCAGGGCAGGTAATTGACGTTCATAAATAGCCTTCACGTTTTCTTAAACTATCTTTGAAACCCATACTCGTTTTCTCTATTATCATAAAGTACAAACATCTGCAATATGAACTAATTGCAAATTAATCTAATATTAAGCTTAATCCAAATAATTAAGCTTAATAAATATAGTATTACATTCTAATAATTAATTAAAATTGTATACGTTTGTTCTGTACATGAATGGAATTATTTTTAACAACGATATTTGATTTTAAAAAGTCGAAAAAGATTTCAGAAAATGTAAAACAAAGAAGATTTTTAAAGATCTCAAAATGAATTTTAAATGTGTTTTTGAGGATTTTGAAAGGCTTAAAATAAAGATTTAAAGTTTAAATTAACAAGTATTCTTAAAATTCCTAAGAAAATTTCAAATGCCTTAAAGAAAATTAATTTTCACAGAATCATGCAAATTCTGAAAAGAGATAAACAATTCAAAACAAAATATAGATTTTTGAAGATTCCAATAAAAGACGCATTTGAAGAATTTCGAGAGGCTTCAAGAGAATATGAAAAATAAATTTTAAGAGAAATTTTAGAAGGATTTAAAAACATTTAAAAACATTTATCATATAATAATTTTTAGAATTTAAAAATATAAATTTTTTTATTCGAATTATTTCAAAAGAATTTTATCAAAATTTTGAAATTTTGAAATGATCGCAAAATAATGTAAATCTTGAAGAGATTTAAAAAAATCTCAAATAAAAAGTAGATTTTTCGATTTTTTCAATAAAGAAGCTTTTCAAGAAACTAAGAAAATTCATTTAAGATTTCGGAGAAAGTTTTTATTTATTTCTAATGTTAACAAATGAATTTAAAAAAAAAAATATTAAAAATTTTAAAAAATTAAAAAATATGCCATGAAAATGCCGAAAAAGAATTAGAATAGTGTAAAAAATTTCGAAAATAATCCAAAATTGAAAAGGATTTGAAAAACGTGTGAAATTTAAGTCGATTTTTCATAGATTACGAAATAAAAAATTTAAACTTTTTCAGGATTTTCAAAGGTTTACATGAGACAAAAATAATATAAAATACATGTTTATTTTCGAAAAGGATTCAACATTTAAAAAGATTTTAATGAATATGAAACAAAAGTAAAAAACTATAATTTTTAAATACAATTTTAAAGATCATTTAAAATTTTTAAAGGTTGAAGGAAGATGATTTTTAAAAATATTTCTTAGAAAATTTAAAAAGATTTTTATGTCGAAAAATGAAGTTTGAAAGAAAATTCAGAAAGATTTTAAAAAATTTCAAAATATTTCGAAAATGGTCGTAAAAGAATTGCCGAATATAAACAATAAACAATTAAATTTTAATTGTAATAATTTAATTAATCTTATTAATAAATACAAAATTGATTTAAGTGTGGAAAATTTATAATTTAGCAATTGTCTGTATAGAATTTTATCATTCGGAAATCTTCCAATTCGGGAAATTGACAGTATCCGGAATTTTATTTTCCGGGATTTTTCAGGACTCCCTTATAATTAAGGAATATTAGCGTTCGGTAATTATCGAATTTGGAAACTTTATTATACGGAAATTTTACTATTTGGGAATTTTCCAATTCTGTAATAATATGAATTTTATCGGAAATTGTATTATTCGGGATTTTTAATTTAGAAAACTGAAAATTCCGAAAAATATAATTCCTGTCATTGCAAAATTCACAAATTGGAAAATTTCCGAACAATGAGATTTTTGAATAACAAGATTTTCCAATTCAGGAATTTTATTTTTCTGGATTTTTTAGTTGTCCCGAATACCTTCGATACTTTCGAAAATATTTATGAACCATTAAAATACTAAAAATCTGTTAAAATCAACAAAAATCCATCGAAATAAATTAACGTCTTTGGAATTTCTGTGAAATTTTTAAAATCCTTGAAAAGTTTATGATAATTCGAAATTTCTTAAAAACTACATAAATTAAATGAATTTCCTAAAATTCTCTAGAAATTTCTTTAAATTCTTTGGAATCTCTTGAAATAACTTAAAATCTTAAATATCCTAAAAATCTATTCATTGCAGTTCTTTAAAAATATTTTGTAATATTACCAGAAGGAAAACTCAGGAATGAAAAAAATTAAAGAATTGTTTTTTAATCAAAATTATTTATTAAAAATATAATACTGAAATATTTCCATACCACTTTTACAAAATTTTAATGTATTTTTTCTAAATTATTGTTCAAATTTAAAATTAAAGTAATTGTAACCAAAATTTCTCAATAATAGTTTTTTAGTGTGCATAATACATTGAATATTCAAAGAAATACAATTAAAATATTTTATTATTTTATTTTTAATTATTGAAAACTGATGTAATGATAAATTTTTTTTTCATTTATTAATTTTTTAGTGTCAAGAATTTTTCAGTATCGATATTTCATTATTCGGCAATTTTCAATCAAAAATTAATTTGAGAATTTTCCAAGTTGAAATTTTTGTGCTTCTGCAATTTTATAATTTCATGAATTTTAATCCTGGAATCCTACAAAATTCTTTAATATCCTTTAGATTTTTATAAATTCTTAAATTTTTTCCAAATTTCTCAAAAAGGTTCAAAATTTTGTTTTTTAATCCTGTAAATAACTTAAATAATTAGAGGTGCTATAACATCGTTTAAATCTGGAGTAATTCTTTAAAATCCCCTGAAATCTTTGAAAATCCTACAAAATTTGAAGTTAAAACAAATTTAATCTCTTGAAATTTTTTGAAATAATTTAAATGAAATTCGTGGAACCATTTTTTCTGTTTTATATAGTTCTCTTGAAATTAGTTAAAATACGTGAAGTTCTTTAAAATTCTTTAAAATCTTTGATATAGTTAGCGCTTCTTGAAACTTTTTTTGATTTAATTGTCGTAAAAAAATATTTAAAATTTTTGAAATTGTTTTCAATTTCTCGTCTCTTTTGAAATATACCATCGTGAAAATCTATAAAAAAAGTAAAAGTCATTTGAACTCAATATTCATAAATTTTTTTAATCCTTGTAGATTCAATAAAATCTTTGAAATCTTTTTAAGTTCCTTAAACTATTTAAAATGTCTCAAGATATCCTTTATTTTATAATTTTTCTAGAAATCCCTCCGAATCTAGCTTAAAATCTCTAGAAATCCTGAAATTTTCTTAGAAATCTTTGGAAATGTTTGAAATCTTTTAAAATTCTTTGAAATCTATTAAAATTGCTTAAAATGTTTAAGATCTTCGAAAAGACCGAGTATCCTTAAAAATGATCAGAGATTCTGTAAAAAACTTGACATTTTTGGAAATTCTTGAAAATTCTTTGAGATAACTTGGAATTTTTCGAATTTCTTGAAGTTCTTTAAAATCATTGAAAATAATTTTAAATCCTAAATATCCTTTCAAAATTTCTCAGATACTTTATACATCTTGAAAGTTTGAAAATCTGTAAAAATCACTGGAAATAATTTGAACTCCTACATTAAGTTAATAAATAAATCAATAATTTATTTGTTATTAATATATATTCGTACATGATTCGTTCTAGTAGGAGTTTAACGACCCCATTTGAACAGTTACTAAATATTAGGAAAGTTGTTGAACTGAAAAAATTAAATAAATTAAATACAAATAATAATGTTTGAAAATAGACTGGAAGAAGATAAAATACTGGTCACATTGTTGGAAAGAATAATATGATATATATTGATCAACATTGGACAGGATTAGTTTTATTTCGCAATAAAAGAAGACAAACGGGACATCTTTTTATTGTTGCAGTACAAAAAGGGAATTTTATTACCACATTAAAGCTTAAATCTTAGAAAAGGTGTTACATATTTATACCATTGGGATCCTTTTTTAAGGATAAGGTACTGCGAATAAAAAAAAGATATATTTTCTAGTGTGAGAAAAATAGATAATTCTTCTATATCATAGGAAAGTAACTTTTTCGTATCATTGCGCATGCGTTCATGCATTCAGAATCACTTTTTTGCACGCGTAAGTGGAGACGAAAAAATGTATTTATTCCGGAAGGAAATTTTCAAGAAAGTTATTAAAAATGTTTAATTATCATTAAGTCTAATTAATTATTAAATAATTAATTATTAATATTAAGAATTAATATCAGTTATTAATTGTTAACATTTTTATTTTTGTTAGGAATTATAATAAATTCTGTGCAGTGAAATTGATTTAATCACATTAAATATCAATTGTTTCTATATATGAAATTTTAATTTTTATTATCAATGCTTTTCGACAATTCTATTTAAAAATTTCGTTATTTCAAAAATTAAACTTTCATTGCCCAAAACTTAAAGTTATTCAGTCGTAAAGCTCTAGTTCAATAACATAGGTTCCTAAGTCTCTTAATTTTTAAATATTCAATCAAAAGCGTCAAAAAAGAACAACTTTAAATGGTTACCATTTAAAATAGAATTTTTCTCAAATAAATGTGCGGCAGTCGGGCCACATGGCAGAAGTAGAACTTTGATGACTTAACTTTGAAAATTTTCATGAGGAATTATCATGAGTTTTGAGGAGATGGCTTCGGTTAGGGTGGCAGTAGTGGGGATATTGAAGAGGAGTCTTTAAAGTAATGCGAATCGCTGCACAAAAGGGAACAAAAGTTTTTTTTGTTGTAATTAACTCGCATCCTAAAAAAAGTTTCACTCCAAAAACACACAAATTTAGCTTAATAAGAGGTTATTTTAAATGATCTAATTAATAAAGCTTCAATCCGAAATTATTCTATTTCGAACTTCTGCAACTTATGCTTTTTTAACTATATTAAGACATTTAATTTTAAATGTAAATAAAAATAAAAATGGTATCATAATAATTTTAGAACTTTTATTTAAAACTTTTAAACGAAGACTTACATAATTTTGCCATTTTGTTTTGCATGTTAAAATAAAATCTAAATCTGCTTTTAAAACTAATTTAGTTAAAAAGTTCAAATTACATTATACGTGCGATAAAACAAAGGTATAAAACTTTGTTTCTGAGTTTTTAATGAAAGCTTTTAAAATATCAGTATTTAATTTTTTTAAAATTTTTATTGCAAATTGCAGGCAAATTTGCAGGCATTTCGGAAGCCCTTTCTCAATAGTGCCGCGCTGGCATTAATGTCTCGTTCAAGATTGAGAGAGTAAATTTCTATAAAGGATCGTTTTAAAACTACGTTACCGCTTTGGGCGGAGGGTGGGGGACTCAGAAAACCTAGAGTTGGTTTTATACAAAAATAACTTTTTGTCTGAAAATTCATGTTTTCAACTGAAAATTGAACTTTTTGGTTGAGAATTCTTGAATTTTATTAAAAATTCGTTTTTTTTAAGTAACTTAATCTTTTGATTTAACAATTCATCTTTTATATTTAAAAATTCAACTGTTTGGTTGAGAATTCTTAAATTGTGTTAGAAATTCGTTTTTTTTTTTGTAAATAAATTAATCTTTTTGTTTCAAAATTCATCTTTTTCAGTTGAAACTTTAGCTTTTTGGGTTGGGAATTCTTCAATTTCATTAAAAAATCCGTTTTCTTATTTCGTCACAAAGCAAATCTTTTGGATTAAAAATTCTTTTTTTTTAGTCGAAAATTCAAATGTTTGGTTGAGAGTTCTTAGTTTTTTTTTTAATTCGTTTTTTTCGGCTGAAAATTAAAAAACTAGGTTCTAAAGTTGTACTACTTTCTTAAGAACTGAAAATATATTTTATTTCTTTCTTCAAAATTTAACTTTTTGGTTGAGAATTCTTGAGTTCTATTCAAAATTCTTCTTTTTTGGTAATAAATCAATATTTCGGTTTAAAAATTCAGCATTTTTAGTTGAAATTTCAGCTTTTTGGTTGAGAATTCCTACATTTTTTTAAAAACTCGTTTTTTCGGTTGATAATTACAACCCTAGGGTCTTGTTTTTTCGGTAGAGAATTAAACTTTTTATTTCAAAATTAATCTTTTTGTTTAAAAATCCAACTATTTGGTTTAAAATTTTTAAATTTTGTTAAAGATTCCTTTTTTGTTTAAAAATTAATCTTTTAAATCGAAAATTCAACTTTAACGATACAAAATTAACGATTCAAAATTTTTGTACAAAATTAATCTTTTTGGTTGGAAATTAAACTGTTTTGTTGAAAATTCCTTTTTTTTGGTGTTAAAAAATTACTTTAGTAGTGGAAAATTTACCTATTCCATTGTACTTGTATTTTGTGTACTTGTCTTTTTTGATATAAAATTAACTTTTTTTAAATCAAAATTTCATATTTATCATTTGACAAGTCAACGTTCTTGCATAGAAAATTCTTTCTTAGTTTAAAAATTCAATAATACCTGGATTAATTCTCGTATAAAATTCAATTAGCCCTATTTCAATACTTACTCTTAACCCTTAAACGGCCAAAACGCCACTACCGGGACACTGCTTTTCAACGGCCAATAACTAAAACTATTCGACACTAGAAAAAATTGAGATATATATATTTTTATTGCTTAAGATCTCCTCTTTTCGACGGTGCCAATGAAATTCCTCAAAAAATTTATTTATTATCCCAAAATGCAGTTTAAACAAAAAAAAACGTGATTTTTCGTGCCTATTTTTTTTTGTGAACCATTTTCCAAAGCTTTTCGAGTCTGTAATTAACCTGGAATCTCACTAACCGGTGGAATAAATGTCTAAACTTTGAGAATCCATGGTTCAAAGATCGATTTTTCGTTTTACTATTTTCAAAATGGCGTCTTAATGGCAAAATTTTTGTGCAAACATTCATGAATTTTTTTACAATAAACGATTCGCTTTTCGGAAAAATCATCAAGAATAAAAAGTTCTTGTAATCAGCCCAATAATACGCCTGAATTTTTTTGAAGCGTTTTGAGCAAAATTTTGGATTTTGCATATGAACAATTTTTGCAAAATTCAAAATTTTGCTCAAAATTGGCCGTTGAAAAGCAGTGTCCCGGTAGTGGCGTTTTGGCCGTTTAAGGGTTAAACTAACCTTTTTATTTAAATTGTTGATTTATTACCAAAGTTTTTAATTCACTACATGCTCACGTAGATAATATAGATTTATTGATAACTTGAATCACTATAAACACATACAAAAATTAGTAAAAACATCAAATTAGGTTTTACCGAAAGGCGGGGGGGGGGGGG
>NC_046659.1:140537191-140625535 GCF_010883055.1 Belonocnema kinseyi | reverse complement strand
AATTTCCAAAAATTAGTAAAGTAGTTTATAGATAATGCCTAACCTTCCCATGGCATTATCGAGAAAGTCGGAACCAAACTTTGGATAAGTAGGAGAAAGCGCAGGAGTGGGGATAGAGCCCGAGCTCGGTTAAGTATTAACGGCACTATTGCGAGCGGTCTTATTGAGAAGAGGGACAGTAAAATGATTATGGATTGAATTTTTATGTAAATTAGATCATTTCAAATACAACGTGTTAATTTTTTTCAAAGTAATTCTATTTTTAACTGAATTAATTTTCTAATGTGGGAAAATGATAATTTCCCTCAAATCAAAAACGAAGACACCAAGAAGTATTATTTCTTTTTAAGCTAATAGCCAATATAATAAATAAACTAAGTGGATTCTTTCAAGGGAAAAATAACTTTCACTTTTTGTTTCAGATGACGGTAGTTTCGAGTTGATAGATTAAAAGAATTTCAGGAAGTGACATACTAGTGGGAAAAACAATGTAAGTAAAAAGTCGAAACTTTGAGAGACCAGAAACGATGCCAGCAACAGATTCAAGTACCTTCCGGGAATAGCAAAGCTGGAAGGCTGCAACAGGTCGAGATAGCAACGACAACTAAAATCTTCAGAAAACTTCATTTATCTTCGGTAAAAATGCAAATACTTTGAAAAAATTAAATTTTTTTAGTAAAAAAATACATTTTTTGTCGAAAATTAATTTTTAAGCTGGAAATTCATTTTTTGGTTAGATAATTTATTATTTTTGGTTGCTAATTTAATTATGTTGTTTAAACCTTCTTATTTTGGTTCGAAATTATTATTTTTTAACTGAAAATTGAACTATTTCATTTTTGGATAATTTTTCTTTATTTGTAAAATTCATTTCTTTCGATAAAAATTGAACTATTTAATCGAAAGTAATTTTTAAATTAATTTTTTAACTTAACGATTAAATATTTCATTTAAAATTTGTGTTTTTTAATTAAATTTAAATGTATTTTATTTATTATTAAAATCTTTTAGGCAGAAATATCAACTATTTAATTTTGCTTTGAAAATTCTTCTTTTTTTACTCAAAGTTATATTTCTTTGTTGAGAAGTAATTATTTTGGTTAAAGATTAATTACTTCACATGAAAATTTATCTTTGTTGCTAAAAATGTAGCTATTTTATAAAAAATTCGCTTTTTCAGTTAAAAATTAATTTATTAAAAGAAAATCTAACCATTCCATTTTTAATGGAAAATGTTTTTTTGTTAAGTTAAAAAGACACTTCTTTCGTTCCAAATTGAACTATATTTTTTGAAAAATCAATTTTTTTATCTAAAAATTAAAATATTCCATTCTTCGTAAAATTTGCGTTGTTGTTGAAAATTTACCAATTTTGTTGGAAATTCATTTTCTGTCGAAAATTGACCTTTGTAATTAAAACTTTAAATATTTAATTGAAAATTTACGTAATTTTTTAACAATATGTCTTGATAGTAGAAACCTTATCCTTCTTGTTTAAAAACTACGAAAGAAAAAGTGAGCAGTAATTAAAATCTAAATTCTTTTCTCTTCAAGCTGAATGACTCACTATATTTACTACTCTACAAAATTAAGGGCTATCTAACACTAACTTTTCTGGGCGCTCTAGCCTCATAATGGGTTGGTTTATAATGAAATATCTTACATCACTCGTAAGGTTACACCTTTGTTAAGAAGTGGATAACCCAACTTGTGATCTAATATAACATTGTTAGTAGTATTAAAAGTTACTTTTACATATTTCTTAACATAATATGACAATTATAACCAAGTTTCCCGATTGTTGGGAATAAATTTTGAACAAGTTCGGTAATTTTTCAAAGAATACATTTTTTCCACGTAGCTAGTGTGTTTGTCGGCTAGTACTTTTCAATAAAGACTTTGATTAAATTGTACCTCCTCGCTTAATGCACTATTTCGGCTAATGGCTATCTAAAGCCCACTTTCCTGGAGGCTCTATCTTTACATACCATGTTGGTTTCTAATCAGCTATCTTACATCACTCGTAGGGTTGAACTCGTAGAAAAACGTGCCTAATCGTACTTGTTATTTAATATACAATTATAATTATTCCTAATTGTTACTTCTAACCTATATTTCAACAGAATATTCAAATTAAAGCCACATTTTCCGATTATTGGTAATAACTTCGGAACAATTACGGTAATTTCTCAAGAACAATTTTTTCCACATATCTCGCGCCTTTGTTGTTTACTATTTTTAAATAGAGACTTTGATCAAATTGTACCTCTTTGCCGAATGCAGTCAGTTTAAAAAGTCACGACCCTTTTAAACTTGTGAATTGGATTCTTGACAATGGAGTGAACTCTTATCACACTTGTTGAACTGAAAATCAAACAAAGTTCTTTCCTGTCATCGATAATTGTTCTGGCTCGCCTGAGTTGTTCCGCAATCGAAAACGGATGAGGATTCGAACAAAGAAGTGTAGTGGTATAAAGAAAGAATGTGGAGGCGAGGCGTGGCGAGGTAGCAAAGCTTCGGGGGAGTTTAACGAACTCAGACAAAGAATTGTGGATGGTGGATGGTGGAGAGATGAGGGGATGACGAATTGGACATTCGAGCTAGGGGTAGGCAAGACAGGCCGCCATGGAACGGCGGCAGCAACCCCATGTACATATTACGAGAGAACCTCCCCCATAACACTATCCCTTGGGGCTGTATCGATCCACCCCTACTGGCTTCCAACCCAACCCCTCCCTCCCACCCTCCACCCATCACTGACTTCACCACACCGAGTCCTGCGAACAAAGGAAATGTACACTATTAACAAAGAGGCTGGCCTTCCACTTCTTTGTCGTTCTTCCTCTTCCAGTCACGTTCTATCTTGCGCCTTTTAGATTTCCGACAACTCGGATTAACGATGATAGAGGCACGTTATTGGGGAAAGTAATATGTTTGAGGAATCAATTCTATCAGTTATTGATGTTCAGGCTCATAATTATTGACGTTCATTTAGGGGAGTATAGGTGTTGATCATAACAATGTGATTATAGTGATGAATGAAGGATGCGCAAAAATACTTGCTGAATGGGAGCTTTTTAAACAGGTTTGAAAGATTTGAAAGAAAAGTTAACTACAGAAGAAATGACCCGTTGTACAGAAAGTAGTGGTGTGCAAAAAAACTTATCGACGGGATTTAGGATATTCAAGTATTTTAGGATATTCAGAGACAATTTGTGGGATTTCAGAGCATTCAGAGCATTCAAAATAATGCTTCGATTTGAAGAGAGAGTTTATGGAAATCTGGGAGTTCCAAATATTAAGAAAATTTAGGTAATTCAGAGAATTTCAGGAATTCAGGACATTTCGATTACTTCGAGAATTCAAGGAACTCAGGAAATTTTAGGGCCTCTAGAGAATTTAGGAAATTCGAGGAAAACAGAAAATTAAAGAAATTTAAAGTTTAAAAATTTATATACCTGCAGGAAAACGGAATATTCGAAGACTTCAGGGTATTAAAGAAATTCCGAGATTTTCAGAAATTCGGAGAAAATCGGGGAATTCCGAATATTCAAGGAATTTAACGGATTCAAGGATTTCAGAGAATTCCAGGGATTCCGAGAATTTGAAGAGTTAAGAGAATTCAAAGAATTTAAAGAATTAAAATAATTCAAGCAATTCAAGATATTCAAGAAATTCGAGAAATTCGATTAATTCAACGAACTCAGAAAATTCAAGAATTCGAAGAAATTCTGCGGATTCATGGAATTCAGAGAATTCAATTAATTCAGTGAATCCAAGGAATTCATTGAATTCAAGAAATTCAGTGACTTTAACAAAATCAGAAAATTGAAGTTATCAAGAGAATTTAACAAATTCGACGAATCCAAGAATTTCAGAGAATTAAAAATATTCCAGAAATTCAGAAAAATCATGGATTTCAGAGAATTAAAAAAATGTAATGAATTCAGCGCATTCAGAGAATTCAAGTAATTTAGAGACTTTAAGAAATTCGACAAGGAAATCAGTGAACTGAGGAAATTCAGTGACTTTATGGAATTCATGGAATTCATCGAATTCATGAAATTAATTGAATTTAAGGAATTTAGTAAATTCAACTAATTCTACGAATTCAGCAAATTCAAGTAATTCATAAAGTTCAAGAATTTCAGAGAATTCATAAGAAAATTAGAAAGAATTTGAAAACTATTTAGGAATTCAAGATATTCAAAAAATTTAAAGAATTTATAGAGATTTTCCGGAATTTCGAAAATTCATGGAATGCTGAATATTGATGGATTTTAGAAAATTGAAGTAATTTCAGGAATACAGAACATTCCAGGAACTTACCAATTTCGACAAAATAGTTGCATTTTTAACCCAATAGTTAAACTTTCAATTTACAGAGATGAACTTTTAACCAAATGTTCGAATTCTTTCAACAAAAACAAGAATATTTAACCACAAACAATTTCTTTTGTTGGAAAATGGTTGAATCCTTAAGGAAAGAAGACAAATTTTTTAGAAGACAGTTGTATTTTTAATCAAGCAAGATACATTTACCACCAACAACTTTTCTACAAAAAAATGAATTTCGGATTAA
Source organism: Belonocnema kinseyi (assembly GCF_010883055.1). NCBI lineage: Eukaryota > Metazoa > Arthropoda > Insecta > Hymenoptera > Cynipidae > Belonocnema > Belonocnema kinseyi. The sequence continues at coordinate 140,620,954 of NC_046659.1, read as the reverse complement.
AAAAATTATTTAAATTAAGAAACCAAAAATTAATTTGTAAGCAAAAAGTTACATTTTTAACCAAAAGCAGAGTAAAGTACTCGCAAAAGAAATGAATTTTTAAACAAGAAAGATTCTTCATCAACGAGAGAAAGAAATATGGTGACCAAATTGTGGGATTTTCATTTAAAAAAGAAGAATTTTCCACAAAACAATTTAAATTTAAATTCAAAAATAATAATTTTTAACAAAAAAGTTCATTGTGAACGAGTTATTTGAACTTCAAACTAAAAAAGATTAATTTTCATCTAAAAAATAGAACAGTTAGATTTCTGGTTTGAAAGTTGATCTTTAAAAACAAAACAAAAATGCATTTCTAAGAAAATAGTTGAAATTTCAATCAGAAAGATTAATCTTCTACGAAAAAAGAGAATTTGACAGCAAAATACTTACATTTTCTGATAAATTGTTGAATATTGTAAAAAACTATTCATTTTTTACAAAAAATGGTGAATATAAATTTCTAATCAGAAAAATTAATTTTGAACTAAACAAAACAAAAAACAAACGAATGATAAAAAAAGTGTAATCTTCATACAATAAAGTGAATTTTTGAGAGAGTAGTTTAATGTTTACCCGAAAAAGGTAGAATTTCAAAAAAAATTAACAGTTGATTTTTCAATTAAAATCATAAATTTTCAACTAAAAATAGATCCATCGAATTGTCAGTTAAAAAATTAATTTAACAAAAATGTTAACGAAAGAATTTAATCCTTAACCAATTAGTAGATTTTCTAAACAAAAGAGATGAATTCTGTACGAAAAATATATTTAATAGGAGGATTTTATATTGAACAGAATTAACTTTCAATGAAGAGTAGTTGGATTTTCTTATTAATATTTTGCGGTCGAATATATCAAGAAGATTAATTTTGTAACGAAAAAGTCGAATGCATAGTAAGATCCACAAATTTCTAAAAAATTGTTGAATTTTAAACTGAGAATGGAGAAGTTAAATTTTCTGCTTAAAAAATACGTTTTTGACCAAAAAAATAAAAAAACAATTTTTAACAAAGTAAATACATTTTGAAACAAATTCTTGAACATTTAACTAAAACGCTTGATTTGCAACCAATGACGAATAGTGGAATTTAAAAACAAATCTGAAACCAACAAAATTAATGTTCAGCAAAATACTTTATTTTAAATTAAGTAGTTGCATTTTCGAGCAAAAATATAAATTCTTACTGAAAAAGTTAATAGTTGAATTTTTACAGTAAAAACGAGTAATTATAAAAAAACGAATTTTCAATCGGAAAAGATTTTTTATTCGACAGAGAATAAATGCAATAACCACATCGTTTAATTTTGAAACAAAACAGTTGAATTTAAATGAAATAGTGTAACTTTTAACCAAAAAGCTTGATCTTTAATTAACTAAATGAACGCTTAACAAAATACTATTACTTTCAATAAAGTATTTAACATAATTCTATTAGTATTGCCAAAAATAAATTAGTTCAATTTTCAGTTTAAAATCTTCTTTTAAAATTTTTTCATTAAATTTTTGCCAAAAGATATGAATCCTGAATTAGAAATATAATAGTAGACTTTTAAATTAGAAATAATGATCTTTTTACAAAAGTAGTCGAATTTTTTTATTAATTTTTAAAAATTTATTTCGTAATTAAGTAAAAAACTGAGGAAATGGAAAAGTTTCTTTAAAAGATTGAAAAAAATTGAATTTTGTTCAAAGAAAGTATAAAAGGGGAATAGGGGAAAGTCCGTGAACTAATAATTTTCAGTTGTTAAAGAATTAAACAAATTTTATTCACATTTATATTTTTCATGTGTGGTGTCGAACTCAACCCCCCCCCCCCCCCACTACAGTACCCCCAAAGTTTCAGATTGTTATGAATTATAACCTTTATTTTAAGTTGAAGTTTGTTTATTTTTTGAGCAGTTAATTCTGATTAATTAAATTATTGAATTATATTTCTCTTAAAACGCTTAGTCCACAAGGTGAGACGTTATAAGTACTTGCGAATAACACTTTTTAAATGCCGTAACATTAATTTTTTTTTAAATGCTGATAAAATATGTTTGGGAACAAATAATTCATTTCCTTAACTATGTAGAACGTACGGGAGTCACATTCATACGTCTAGCGATCTTCTTAACTAAAAAATTATACATTATATAATTAAGTTAAAAATATATCTATTTTAAAAAAACTTTTTTTTTAATTAAATCAACTGCTTTCAATTTGTCATTAAAATATTTTTCCGTGGAAAAATCAAATATCATATTTTGTTATAAGAATTCACCCTTTTTGGTTAACCTAATACTTGCATTTCATAACAAATTGTTGAACTTTAAAATAAAAAAGACTGATTTTCGACCAAAAAGAAGAATTCTTATCAGAAAATATAATACTTGATATTTCAACCCAATTTTTTTTATTATAAATTAAAAACAGCTGAATTTATTAAAAAGGCAAAAGAATTTTCACCTAAACTTTTCGACTTGTAAACAAAAAAGATAAAGTTTCTACAAAAAGAAAAAGATATATTTCAAACAAATTGTTAAAATTTCCTACCAAACTAATATAGCTTCTAAACACAAAAGTATGAATTTTTAACTAAAAAAGTTCATTTTCAACCAAATATATTTGTTTTTTACCAAATAATTGCAGTTTTAAGTCAAAAACAAGAGTTTTCTACAAAACAGTTTATTTGTAACTTCAAAATATGAATTTTCAACAAAAATATTCATTGAGAACCAAACAGTAGAATTTTCAAGTAAATTGATGAATGTTGTACAAATAGTACAACTTTATCCAGTAGTGGAACTTTTACTCAAAAAACGTAAATTCTTATCAAGAAATATAATAGTTGATATTTTAACTAAAAAGAATGTTAATTACAATTTGAAAGCAATTAAATTAATTTTAAAACATATTTTAATAAAACTGTTGAACCATCAGCCTAAACAGATTAATTTTCAACTAAACAATTGCATTTTTTCTGAAAAATCATGAAATTTCTAAATAAAATGATAAATTTTTGAACCAAAAAGACTATTTTGCAACAAAATGGTTGAAATATTAGTCAAAAAAGATTTTTCAGTCAAGAAAGAATACAAAATTCAACCAAACTGTTAAATTTTAAAGTTTAAAACGAACTTTCTACATAGCAGTTAAATTTTTTACCAAACGGGATGACTTTTTAAAGAAAGTATTTAATTTTCAAAAAACGAATTAATTTTTTAAAGACAGTATTCAGATTTCCAACCAAATCATAAATTTTTAAACCGAAAAATAATTTAAATTGTCTGAACGCTTCTTCCAATTTATATGCTAATTTTAATTCAGATGAATTCTAGATCAAAAATATAAGGTCAGATTTTTCAACTTTGCAATCGAAAAGTTAATTTACAGCCAACCATTTTGATTTTTATATAAATCGATAATATTATTCGTATTATAACTTATAATAATGGGTAATCTGATTGGCTTGAAAAATATCCATTTATATTAATTAAATAAAAAATTGATACTGTATTTTTTATTCTAATCTATCAAATAATGCATTAGCCAATTATTATAAAGATTCTTGTACCAAGAATTACAATTGACCATTATAAGAGTGGGTTTTTATGGATTAGCTTTTCGTAACGTTCCGATTAATGGTCGGTTGACTTTAGTTACATTTCCAGTTAGAAACATAATTTATTAACAAATTAAAAGAAAAAAACGAATTTTCAACCGGACGAATAAATTTTGAACCAAAAAGATGATTTTTCTACTAATAATGTTTTTTTTATACCAAAAAAACGAATTTTCAATGAAAGAGTTAAACTTTTCACCAAAGAAGGTTTTCCAGACAATAAAAAAAATAATCTTATTCAAAATGTTAAATTTTCAAGTAAAAAAGATAAATTTTGTTGGTAAAACAGTTGAGTTTTTCTTCACAAAATAGTTGATTTTTTAATCCGAAAAATAACTCTTGGAAGATGAATTGAGAACAAAATACATATATTTTTCACTGCAAGAGATAAATTTCAAGTTAAAACAAGAATAGTTGAGTTTTGAGTTAGAAAAGTAATTTATTTAACAAAAAAAAACGTATTTTTAATCATAGAAACAAATTTTTGACCAAAAATTTAACGTTTCCACTGATAAAATAACTTTTCTACCAAAACTTTTGACCAAGAAAGATTTTCCAGACCTTAACGAAAAATAATATCATACAAAATGTTGAAGTTTTAAGTCAAAAGGATTAATTCGTTAGTAAAACAGTTCAGTTTTTTATCAGAAAAATAAAAGAGTTACATGTTCAGTTAAAAAGATTAAGTTACAACTAATCAAAAAATTTCTGCCAAAAAATGAATTGATAATTAAAATGGTAAATCTTAACCCGAAAGATGAATTTTGTGTGATCTCTCTGACTATGTAGAACTACGATCACGGTTGTGATCAGTGATTTTTATTTATATTTGATGATTTCCCATGTTACAGACTATTGAGACTAATTGAAAAAACAACGGATTTTTAAATAAAAAAATAAATGTTTTGACAAAAATATAAATCTTTTCCGTAATGTTGAAGTTTCAAGCCAAAAAGATGAATTCCTGGTGAAACATTTGATTTTTCTACTAAAAGAATTAAATACTTGCATTTTTTGTTAAAAAAATGCATTTACAACTGAAAGAAACAAATTTTTAACTAAAAAATAAATTTGTTATGCAAATAGGGTATTTTCAAAAAAATTAAATTTTAACCAAATATTTGAATTCTTAAACTAAAATATGAATTTTGTATGCCAAATCCGATTTTGTAGAACGTACGGGACTCTCAAACATCTAGCCAGGTTCCTCTTAAATTTGGCAGTCTATTTTTCCCTAAGTGAAGCGCCTTATTTATTCATTAAATCACATTACACTTACCGGAAAACAAATTTATGTACAATTTCGTTTATAATATTACTCTAATAAAAAAGGACATATAAAATCATGCAATCTTACAAGCTCTGAATTTGAAACAACAGGAAAGCGGAGGGGCTTATTTCAAGGCTTATTCCACCTGTCTGACCATTTCTTAGTCTTACTACTTACTGGCGCACAGTGAACATTCTGAGAATTTCCACTCTCTAATTTACGCTGCGAAAATAGGTATTCAAAGAGCAAGGCGAGTTGCTTTACGTAAAATGTATTTCACTAAGAAAAGAGAAAATCAAACAGAAGGTTTATAATTATCTTTTTCAACCACCAACTATTATTACTCTTTGAAATGATGAAAGTATTTCAAAGTTTCCAGCAGAAATATAATACATCAGAGGAAAAGTTTTTTTCAACATAATTATTTTTATACGTCGCACTGTTGAACGAAACTTATTAACAAAACTACCAAATAATGAGGTTGATGTTATATACAAAGAGTTTGGATTCGACTTGCACACATTTTAAACAGATTTTCTACAAAATCCCAATTTCGAAAGTCCCAGAATTATCTTGACTTTTAAAACCAAATATTTAAGAATTGTTTTTGCAGTCAAAATAATAAATACAAAAACAAACCGATAGATTCTTAACTAAGTAGTGCATTTTTCATTTAAAAAATTCATTCTCGACGAAAAGTGTCATATTTAATTTTCTCATCAAAAATATTTTTATTCTCAATTAAAAGTAGTTGAATTATACCAAAAAATATGAATTCAAAAATGATTATTTAAATTATCAAAACAACAGACTGCTATTCAGATCGAAAGGAAGAATTTTCAACAAAAGAATAAAATTTGTAAAAAGAAATATTTTTTATTTTATAAAGAAAAATAATTTTACCACAATTGGAAGTTTAAAGCCGAAAAAACGAATTTTCAGCAAAACAGTTGAGTTTTATAACCAAAAAGAATTATATCATAACATTTTTATTTTGTAAAATTCATTTTTAACTAAAAGGAAAAGAAATTTAACCAAAAAATAAAATTGCATTTAAAATGATGATTCTTCTAACAGAAAATTAATTGTGAAATAATAAGTTGAATTTTCAAACGAAAAGATGAATTTTTAACCAAAAGATGAATTTTTATCTGAAAATGGAATAGTTTAATTATTTTCAATAAAAAATTAATTTAAATAAAAATAAAATAATTTTTAACGAATTAGTTTAATTTTTAACAAAACAGAGAATTTTTAACTAGAAGGATTATATTTCTATCAAGAAAGATAAATTTTCAAGAAACACTATCGATTTCAAACTGAAGAAGTTAATTTTTTGACTGAAAAGGTAAGCTTAAATTTTCAAATAAAAAAATAATTTATTAAACAAAAAATAACAACGAAGTTTTAACCAAAAAGTTGAAATTTCCACATATGAGATTATCTTTTTACCAAAAAATATTAATTTTTATCAAAACAGTTGAGTTTTCTACTAAAACAATCATATAAAATAATATTCATTAAACAAATTATTCGCAACTAAAGGAAACGAAATTTTTAAACAAAAAATAAATTTGAAATTAAAATGGTAAATCTTCGAACAAAAAAAAGAATTTTTAACCGAATGGTTGAGATCTTAATCCAAAAGTTGAATTATCCACAACAACCAAATTTTTTCAACAATATATAATCATTCTTAACTAAAAAATTAAAATTTTCAAATAAAAATAAAAAAGTACAATTTTCAGTTCAAAAAATATATATTCATTAAAAAAAACTAACTTTTAAAAAAGTATTTAAATTTTCAACCAACGAGAAAAACTGTTAACAAAAAACTAGAAAACCTAAATTAGCATCAATTAAAAAAATTAATTTTTAAGCACACTGAAGTTTTCTCAAAGAATTAGTTGATCTTTTAATCAAACAGATGAAATTTGAACCAAGAACATTATATTTCTATCAAAATAGGTAAATTTTCATCAAAAGACATACATTTTCCACCTGAAAAGATAAATTTTTGACTAAAAATACAATAGTTAAATTTTTAGATAATTTTTCAGTCTAAAATAGAATTGCTAAATTTTCAGTGAAAAAAATTTAAATGAAATAAAATTATTTTCTAATGAAATAGTTTAATTTTCAACCCATCACTCAAATAATAAACCAGGAAGATTACATCTGTATAGAAAAAGAAAAGTTGTTGAAAAAAAATTGAATAGTTAAATTTTCAGTTAAAAAATCGCTTTCTAATCAGAAAACTAATATTCAACTACAGCAATCACTTTTCAACCCAACACATGCATTTTCAAACGTTAAGATTAAGTTTAAAAAAAAAACAGTTGAAGTTTCTTTAATAAAAATAATTATTAAAGAAAGCAGTTCGATTTCCAAACAAAAATAAAATAGTTATATTTTTAGTCCAAAAATGAATGGTGAAACGAAAAAAATATATTTTCAATAAAATAGTTCAAGTTTCCACCAGAGATATGAAGTTCCAATCAATATAATGAATTCGCAATGAAATAGTTTTTTTTCAAGATTTTAGAACAGAACAATCTGATTAATTTGATGATTTTTAGAATATAAAAATTGGATTAAATTGATGAATTTTAGAAGATAAAAATTTGATTATATTGATGCACTTTAAATGAAAAAAGGAAGGCTTGAGAGCAATTTTTTGACAACTTAGAAATAAAAATCACTATTAAAAAAATATTGCCTTTTGACTAGTAGAAAAAAAAACAAAAAACCTCAAATTATTCAATACATTTTGTTTGGTCATAACTAAAATAAAAAAATATAAAATATGCGAATGATTAAAAAAATAATAAGGAATTTCGTCGAAATTCAATTTTTAGTGGCTGTGAAGAAAGTAATTTCTTTTCTCTGTAGCTCATTGGTTAACAGCGTCAGACTGGTAATTTGAAAGACCTTGGTTCCGATCCCAGTGGAGCTTGAGAACAATTTTTTCACAATTCAGAAACAAAAAACTAAATTTAAAAAATATTGATTTCACTCCAGTAGACAAAAAACATCAGAATCAAATTATTTAAATAAAATAGTTGAGCTTTTAAAAAAAGTTGAATTATTAACCAAATGAGATAAATTCCTAATTAAACATTTAAAATTAGGCTTTTGACGTCAGAGAGCAAATTTAGTATCTTGTGATATACATTGCATCAACATTTTATGAACCTAATTAAAAGGTAATCCTCTTACGTGGTACTTCCTTTGCCAGATGTTACAGGAAGTAGAAATTCTATGCACAAGAATATTAATGTTTGCAATTTGCATCAAATTCTGCATGTTTGTTTGTAGAGTAAGCTCAAAGTAATTTGAAAATTATTCAATGATATTATTATTACGCAGGAGAAAAATTTATGATTGAAAAAGATGTATAATCATAATGATAAAATAAAAAAGTAGCCTTATAACTTCATTTTAAACAATCTTGAACTTTTCTCTAGTTTTTCCCTGATCAAGTTTTTATTTTCTCTGGCCACTAATACTCAAAGAACGTCATTTTAATATAGTAACATTTTTCTCAGAGAAGTTTTAGAACCGGAATAAGACAATTTCAAATTAAAATTTAAAAATTTGTATTTTATTTGTTCAGTTCAACCTAGAAAGATGACTTTCCTTATATACGAGATGAATTTTTAATCCAAAAGGCCATATTTTCATTAGAATTTTGAACAGTTGGATTTTCGACGGGAAAAGTTGACTTCTTGAAAAAATATTGAATTTTCAACAACATAATTTAATTTTTAAAAAATAAGCTGACCTTAAACCGAGGCACGAAAATTTTAACTTAAAAATACTCATATGAATTTTCAACAAACGAATTTCCAACAAAATAGATGCAATTTTAACCAAACAGGTTTCAGCCAAATATTTTAATTATTAATTAAAAGTGAAATATTTTCAAAAAATAATAAAATTCATAACAAGTAGGTAAAAAATATTAGACCCCTATCAAAAAAGATGGAATTTATAGTCAACATTATGAAATTTAAATTATGAAACTTAATTTTCTAGGAAAAAAGACGAATTTCCAAATACATAGCTGAATTTTAAACTGCAAAACATAATCGTTTAATCAAAAATGCAAATGTTGAATTTACGAGTAAAAAGTTTTAATTTTAGCTGCAAGAAAACTAAATTTCAAAAAAACTGATTAATTTTTTCACCAAAAAAATAATTCACGACAAATAAATATTTTTCAGTGAATAAAGAAAAAAGTTGAATTTTGAAGAAAGATAGAAAGATTTAAAAAAAATTTTAAGCAAGCCGTTCAACCTTTTAACCTAGTTGTCACATTTTTATTAAAAAAGACGAATTTTTTAACAAAAATATAATTTTCCTACCAAAAACAAAGTATTTTTAACGACATTCGAGAATTCTTAAACAAAAAGTTAAATTTTTAACTAGAAACGAGGAATTAATTAATTTTCTACCGAATAAAAAGAATTTTTAACAAAATTTAACAAATTTTAACCAAAAGCTTAAATTTTCAACTGAAACTATGAATTTTTTAACAAAAAGATTAATTCCCTACAAACAAGACGAATTTTTAACAATATTAAAGAATTCTAAACGAAATAGTTCAATTTTCTACTAAACAGGAATTTTTAAACAAAAAGATTCATTTTCAACCAAAAAAGACGAATTGATATTTGATATTTAAACAAAGATCAAAATGGATTTTCAACCAAATATTTCCATTCTTAAATGAAAGTTTAATTTTTACAAAAAATAATTAAATTTTTAACAAATAGGTAAAAAATATTGGATCCCTATCAGAAGAGATGAAATTTATAGTCAAGAATACGAAATTTCAATTATGAAACTTAATTTTCTAGCATAAGAAATGAATTTCCAAACACAAAGCTGAATTTTAAACTGAAAAATAAAATCTTTTAACTAAAAATGCAAATGTTACATTTTTAGTAACAAAATTTAATTTTAGCAACAAAAAAAAACAAAATTTCGAAAAGACTGCTGAATTTTTCCACTAAAAAGAATAATTCACGACCAATAATAGTAAGTAAAGAAAAAGCGTTTATCCGAATTGTTTAAATTTTGAGCCAAAAGACCACAAGGATTTTTCAACAAAATAATTCAATTTTCCTACAAAGATGAATATTTAACCAAATGGTCGAGTTTTTAATAAAATAAAAAGATTAAGCATATAAGTGAAAAAGATGAGATTTTTATCAAAAGAGATAGATTTTATAACCAAGGATATAAATTTTCAAACATGAAATTTAATTTTCCCACGAGAAATACAAATTTTCGACATAATACATATAAATATTTCAATTTCCTAATAAAAGACATGTATTTTTAACTAAGAATGGAAAAGTTAAATTTTCAATTTAAAAATTAAATTTTACCAAAAAAAGAAATAGGATTTAAATTCGAATAATAAAGTTTCTCATTAAAAAGAATAAATTATAACAAATGAAGATTGTCGAAGATTTATTGTTTTTCAAATGAAAATTTAACTATTCCATTTTTTATTGAAAATTTAACTATTCCATTATCAGTTCAAAAAAACTTTAAACTTTTAACTTTTCAGCTGTTATTTGATCACATTTTTTTGGAATTTTTTCTAAATTGGTATGCAATTATTCGTTTTTGTTAAAAATTCATTTATTTTGTTGAGCAATCAATGTTTTTCAATGCATTTTTTATATAATTAGAGTGGTTTATAATTTTTCTTTGTTATTGGAAAATAATTTCTTGAACCGGAAATTGAACTATTTCAGTTTTGGCTAAAAATGTATCTTTGTGCGTTAAATTTAATTGTTTATTTTAAAATTCATGTTTTTTTATTGTAAATTAATTAATTTTTTAAGGATTCAACTATTTTTTTAATACATTTTTGTTGTTGAACTAAGGTGGTTGATAATTATTTTTTTCATGTTTCTTTTGGAGAATCATCGTTTTTGCAAACCAAAATGGGTTTTACTAGAAATATAAAGTGTTATATGTTTGATTTAGGAATTATTTATTTATTGTTTGTTAACCTGTAAATAAAAAATTTTTACGAAAAATTCGTTTTTTTTTTTAGTTAAGAAATATGTTTTTATTTAAAAATTTAACTACTTTTTTGGGTTTGTTTTTAAAAATTTTTTTAAAAACTGTTTACTTTCCAGCTGTCGTTTGATGACATTTTCTTATAAATTTCTCTACATTGGTATAATATTATATATGTTTATGCATCCTTTTTGTGAAATTAAAGTGTTTTATCATTCTTTTTTATTGAGAAATAACTTGGTGTACCGAAAATTTAACTATTTCAGTTTTGTTTAAAAATTGATCTTTGTAAGTTGAAAATTTAATAATTTATTTCATAATTTATGGTTTTTGTGGAAAGTTGATTTATTTGGATAACGATTCAACTTTTTTTGAATGCATCTTTTTTGTTGAATTAAGGTGGTTTATAATTGATTATTTCTCAATAAAAAATAACTTTCTCAACCGAAAATTTAACTATTTTAGTTTTGGTTAAAAATGTATCTTGGTGAGTTGAAAATGTAATAATTTATTATAAAATTAATGTTTTCTAAGAAAAATGTATTTATTTCGTTTTGGATTTCACTTCAAAATTCAACAATTTTCCAAAAATTTGTCTTTTTTTTTTTAAATTCAACAATTTGGTTAAAAAATAAAAATTTTCTTTTTGGTCAGAGAAGTGGCATGTGTTAAAAAACCTCCTAGAATCCCCTTGCTGCTAATTAAAACCCCGGTTAATTCCACAACACTACTCTGACCCAATTCTTCGATCAATCACTCTAGCAATCACCCCAGGTGAAGAGCTTTACAATGTCACTATGTAAAGTTCTCGACGCTGGCGCACTGATTTCAATAAAAATGTAATAAATTCAAACTAAAATGGACAAGAGCTATTTTCTACAGAGAAATTCTCAACTTCCAGGTTTATGAAAAATGAGCACGATAAAAGTTTGTGCTGAACCAGGTATTTTTCGATAAACGTTAGGATAAGTACAACACGAGATGCGGAAAATTTATTGTGCACCCTACTCTTTGCAAAGTTATTATGGACTTCCCAACGTAGGAAAGGAAAGAATTTCAGAAAGTTGATACAGATTTAAGAAAAAGGGTAAAAAGATGCAGACGCTGCAAAGTATATACTGCGCCAGAAAACATTGCATGTTTCACTAAGGCATCAGTTTATAAAGAAGCTGGGAGACCACATAAAAAGTAAATTATCGTTCTAGTCTAGGGAAAGTAGATATTTTATATTTTACATTTCACGAAATAATAAAAAAACTTTTGTGTAGAACCATATGGGATCTTCGATCGTAAATTTTATTTCTTCCAATAGTGCATGTTTAAAAATTGATGTTTCGCTTGTTCGTGGCCATCAATGTGGTTTTAGAGCGAAAGCAACGAAAGTCATTTTACTTATACTCGAAATTGTTAAAAAAAAGTTTCATGTATAGGACAATACTTTTTAGTGTGTTATTATTTTTTTTTAATATAACACATAATTTTGGCAAATCCTAATCATGATAAACTTGGATAAAAACAAAAAGAGAATGACATCATGACATATAGGACCAGACCTTGAGGCAAAAATAATATAAATTTTATAAATAATTAGAACTTAATTGTCAAATTTTGTCTGTTTATACTGATTTTTTGTTCGTTTATATAGAGAATCAAACTGCCAATATAGAAAAACTGAATTTCCACTAAATAGTTAATTTTTAAAAATAAATTATTAAACTTTAAAGGTAAAATTACTAATTTTCTTTATCAAACTGTTGTTACAAGAAGAATTTTTTTGAAAAAAATATTATCCTTTTGCGACAAACTTCACATAATCTAGGGACCACATAATTCTGTTTTTGTGAAAACGAATTTCACGTAGTTCGGAATAAAGCAAGGAAGATGACGATGCTTTTCTTTCAAAACAACTTTTTTTCTGAGTAAAAATATGAAATTTTTATATAAAACGTTAATTTTATACAAAAAAAGACGAACTTCCAAAAGAATTCAAGAACTCTTAAACCAGAAGTTGAATTTACAGCTTAACCACATTAACTAAAAAAAAACACAAATTTTTGAAAAATAGTTAAATTTTAACAAAACTGTGAATTTTTACTGAAAAAACGAAGAATTTGCGATCAAAAATTTAGAATGTGATTTTCAATTTCCAAAGTAATTTTTCAACAACAACAAAAAAAGGAATTTTTAACAAAACCGCTCAATTTCCAACCTAAGAGATGAATTTTCCACTAAAATATTGAATCATCATTAAAAAAATGTATTTTAAAGAAACTAGTTTAACTTTAAAAGTTAGTTGTTAAATTTGTAATCAAAAAGATTAATTTACTACAAAAAAGACGAATTTTTAATAATATTCAAGAATTCTCAACAAAAAAGTTGAATTTTTAAGAAAGATAGAAACCATTTATTTTTTTTTTTTTGGGAAAGCAGTTCAACTTTTGAACCTAGTTGTTAAATTTTTAACCAAAAGGATGGATTTTTGAACCAAAATATTAATTTTATACCGAAGAAAAAGATTTTTTAACACAATTAAAAAATTCTTAAACAACAAGTTAAATTTTCATCTAAAAAAGATGAATTAATTTTCTACCGAAAAGACAAGTTTTTAACAAAATTCAATAAATGTTAACAAAAAACTTGAATTTTGAACTAAAAAATATTAATTTTTAAACAAAAAGATTAATTCCCCAGCAAAAACGAATTTTTAAAAATAATAAATAATTCTGCACAAAATAGTTCAATTTTCAACTAAAATAGAGTTTAAAAAAAAAGATTAATTTGCAAATAAAAAAGAAGAATTTTTTAACAAAAAGATTGATTTACAAATGAAAAAGAGGTATTTAAAAAAAAATTCAATAATTCTCAACCAGAATGTTAAATTTTCAACTAAAAAAAGATGAATTTTTTAACAAAAAGATTAATTTGATACGAAAAAAGGACGAACTTGTATCAAACCTAAAGTACTATGAGCAAAAAGATTAATTTACTAACAAAAAATACCAATTTCTAATAAAATTCCAAAATTCTTACCCAAAAAGTTGAATTTTAAACTAAAAACATAAATTTGTAAACAAAAATACTAATTTTTGATTGAAAACATTCATCATCGGGAAACATACTAAAAAAGATTAATTTTCAAACAAAAAGATTAATTTACTTGGAAAAAAGACAAATTTCTCACAAAATTTAAGAATTCTTAACCAAAAAATTTAATTTTCAACTAAAAAAGATAAATTTGTAAACAGAAAGATTAATTCTCTGCCAAAAATTAGGAATTTTTAACAAAATTAAAAAATCCTGTACCAAAAAGTTTACTTTTCAACTAAAATAGAAGAATTTTCGAACAAAACAATTAATATTTGACAAAATTCAAGAATTAACCAAAAAATTATATTTTAAAATAAATTGATGAATTTTCAAAGAAAAACATTAATTTATTAACAAAAAAGCCCAATTTCTAATGAAATTTAAAAATTCTTACCCAAAAAGTTGAATTATGAATTAAAAACATAAATTTGTAAATAAAAATACTAATTTTTGACCGAAAATATTCGTCATCCGGAAATGTAATAAAAATATAAATTTTCAAACAAAAAGATTAATTTACTTGCAAAAAAGACGAATTTCTCACAAAATTCAGGAATTCTAAACCGAAAAGTTTAATTTTAAACTAAAAAAGATAAATTTGTAAACAAAAAGATTACTTTCCTACCAAAAATGAGATATTTTTAACAAAATTCAAAAATTCTAAACTATAAAGTTTACTTTTTAATTAAAAAAGAAGAAATTTAAAAAAAATTAATTTTTATTCAAAAAACCCGAATTCTTAGAAAAATTCAAGAATTCTGAACCAAAAAGTTGACTTTTCAACTAAAAAAAGATGAATATGTTAACAGAAGGACTAATTTCTCATCAGAAAAGTTGGATTTTTAACAAAATTCAAAAATTTTCAACCAAAAAGTTCAATCTTCAACTAAAAAAGATGCATTTTCAAATGAAAAGATTAATTTACTTGCAAAAAAGACGAATTTCTAACAAAATTCAGGAATTCTATACCACAAAGTTCAATTTATAAGTAAAAAAGATGAATTTTTAGACAAAACGATTAATTTTCTACCAAAAAAAAAGAACGCATTTTCAGTAAAATTGAAGAATCCTTAACGAAAAAGTTACATTTTCAACTACAAAATATGAATTTTTTAACAAAAGATTGATTACTAAAAAGTTAAATTTTCAACTAAAAAAGAGGAATTTATAAAAAAAAGATGCATTTATAATCAAGAAATAAACATTTTAAAACAAAAATGCTAATATACTAACAAAAATGACAAATTTTCAATAAACTTTAAGAATTCTGAATCCGTTTATCTTTTGTGCATGTTTCGGGGATAAACTTCGGTTATTTTGAGCCAAAATTGGAAAAAAATCGTAACAACGCAGTTTTAACGAAAATTTTTGTTTTCATTTTTAACAATGAAATATCTCATTTTTCTTCAAAACGACGCAAAATATAACTCGTGTAGAAATTCAAATGGGGAACCAGTCTGGTTCCCGACCATTCGACCCCACTTAAAGTCGGGGGCGGGTCGGGTCATCTGACTAGCCCCCGACCAGTAGCGTCACGGTAGATTAGTCGGAGGCTAGGCAGGTGATCCGACTTATCCTAGACGGGGCCTGATCGGGTACTAGTAGGGGTTATATGATAATACATCCGCGTGAAATATTAACCAAACTCCCCAAAAGTTGTGGAACATCCCCTCAAAGTTTTTCAAAATACTTATTATTTACGCAAATCTCCATAAACTTTTTTTAAATATTATAATTGCTCGAATTTACCGAAGATTTAATGGGAAACATATCCTGCGCTTAAAGATGCATAAATTTTTGTAACTAAAATTCCCTAAAATTTGTGGAATATTAATTTAAAAAAAAAACGTCAGTTGAAACGCAGCAATGGAAGAGCTTCGCTCAGATGGAACCGCCATGTTAGTCACGGTAGTCTCTACTCCAGGTAATTATGCTTCGTTACGTGTGGACTGCTGTCTTAAACACTCGACGCGTCATTTCTGTTGCGCGAGAGGCGGCACGTCGCTCCCTTGCGGATGTTCTTTAAAGCTACCAGTCCAGAACCGCAAGAGTCAAATAAAGGTGGTAGCGAAATCTGAACTGCACCTTGCTTAATAGTTTACTATCAGGATACTGCGCTTCACTGATTAATCAAAAACTTTTTCTCTTTCCAATTTCAACTACATGAAGGATTAGACTTTATTTACATATGGCAAACCTTTCAGATCAATTTAAAAAGAAGCATATTCTTAAAATTCCATACAAAGGTAATTTATAAATGTTCCTAGAAATTCGAAATTCTCTAAAAAATACTATAAAAAAATAAGATTACGTCTTTTTAAAGATTTTGATCGTTGTTTTTATAAAAATTGGATTTTCGTACAAAATTATTAACTTAATAATTATTTATTAAGTATATTTGAGATGAATTTAACATTAATAAATCTTTTCTCCAAAAAACGGTGTAAAATTATTGTTAAATATATTCTTAGTGTTTTAGAATAAAAAAATCATTACGCTTTTTTATATATTACCTCATTTCCCAAGACCTCGTCGAAAACTCAAACATAAGAATAATCCGCAAAGAGCCCCACTAGCTCCCGACCCGAGTTTGAAGATTACCCGCACGCAAATTAGTGAACAATAAGGCCCGACTAGCCCTTGAGCAACCACCGACTAGGCCCGACTGGAATTTTGACAACAAAAAGCCCAACTAGTCCCCGATTAGTCCCCGACTGGGTACTTTGTCAAAATTTATAACCCGACTAGCCCCCGATTAGTGCCCGATTTGTAATAGGGCCAAATGGGGTTATTTCCGCACGGGAAACAGCAGATCATAGTCCAAAATTTTTCAGCTTTCTGCGTTTTTTTTTGAGAAACGTTTGATTTTGGTTCACTGACTACGTAAAGAATATGTCTCATGAGATTATTAAGTTTCCTAAACTTTAAAGTAAAGAAAAATACAGTTTTATCGCTCAAAGTGAAAAAATATGAATACAAGATGGAGTTTAAAATTTCTCAACTATATATATCTTGTTTTTTTCGACCAAAGTTTTCGAAAAATATCAAAAATATATTAAAGCGGCAAAGATAGTAAACATCAATGTTTTTTTAAAAACTTTTTTAATTTAGTTGAGTGTAAATATTCAATCTCGTTCCGTTTCCTAAAATCTATTAAATCATATCCTCAGCAGATTTTTATCTCGTGTATTTGAAAAAAGATACGCCAATTTTTATTGATCGTATCTATCTTTTTTTTTTTTTTAATCTGTTTAAATTCACAAGATAAATATTTGCTTAGGGTATGATTTCATAGATTTCAGAAAACGGAAAGAGATCGAATATTGATATTCAACTAAAAAAAACGTTTACAAAAATAAAATCTTGATGTCGGTAAAACTAATACTTTATTTTAGTCGCTTTAATAGACTTTTTCGAATTTTTTAAAAATTTTTGTTAAAACACACTAGAGATATGTACATATGATTAAGAAACATTTTGTAGGGAGCTGAAAAATTTTGAACAATGAACTGGTATTCATATTTTGTGTCATTTTCATAAAAAATGAGATTTTTTTACCCGACAATAATTTTTAATCATACAAAAAAATTTACAAACAGGCATAATTTCAACTAAAAAAATCTGGAAAAAATATCAATTGCACGCGATATCAAAATAAAGTTTACGTGTTTTTGGATTCTCACGAAAAATTAATTTATTAGGGGTAACCACCCTTCACTGTATTTTATTATTTATCTGTAAAATAAAGTAAGTTTCGCTTGCAAAACAACGCAGAAGAATTTCCTAAAGAAGTTTTCAAATAAAAAAATGTGGAAAAAATATATATTGCACGTGATAATACAATAAATTTTACGGTTTTTTTATTCATTTCCATGAGAAATTAATTTATAAGTGGTATCTACCCTTAACTGCATTTTATTGAATTTCTGCAAAATAAAGTAAGTTTCGCGAGCAAAAAAAAAATTTCCTCACGAAGAAAGTTTAAATATCCACATTTCTCATAGTCAAACAATTATATTGGGGTAAACAACCCCCACAAGATGTAACGATTACACAAAAAAATGATAAGAAAAAAAACTGCATAATCAATTTAACGTCCTGCATTAGTAAAAATGTAATTTATATATGTCAAGGAATATAAATTTATATGTAAAATATAATGTTCCTTAATATATGTATAAAAATATAATAAAATGCTCTAAAAAGTGGTTGCAACCTATAAATTAATTTCTCGTGAAAATGCAAAAACACGTACACTTTATTTTATTATCGCGTGCAATATATATTTCTTCGGTATTTTTTGTTGTTGAAATCATGCCCGTTTGTAAATTCTTTGCATAATTAAAAATTATTGTGGGTTAGTTGGCATCGCAAAATTTTTTTTGATCAAATTGACAAAATCACATTTTTCATCTCTTATTGTAAGGACATTGTTCTCGTTGGTTTGATTGTGAAAGATTCTATTATTATATGTGATACAATTAAACGGGTGTTTGTCGCCAAACTATTCGGGGGTGGTTTGAACCCCCTAAGAACCACTTTGGGCACGTAAGAAAAAATACGTGTTGCTTAATTTTTCGAATACAACAACATATGTGAGAACAAAGTAACCTCAAAGTAACCTCAAAGTAACCTCAAAGTAACATCAGCAATCTCATGGAAACTGTTCTTTAAAAAGTTAGTGACCTAAAAACAAAAATTTATAGAAATAATTAAATTTTTTATTTTCAATGTTATTCTTCATGAATAAAACAGAAACTATGCGTCCTATAAACAAGTGATTATAGGAAAATTTTTAGGTGTTTTTTGGGATTACAATTTTTATTTTATCATCTTTTTTCGTATCTTGCATAGTTTGACCACAAAATAGAATTTTGCATTATTTTTTGTACAATCAAAATGTGAATTTTCGATTTTTCATAAAATTTAACAACTTTTTATGATCATCTTGCAGAACTTTTAAAAACTAAAGTTTTCCTTTTTTTGACTTTCTTTCATATCGTGCTTTTTTGGCTTAAAATTTTGATTTTTGATTGATTTTTTAAATCTGATACATGCTATAAATCGGATAATTTTAAGTTGATCGTAACAGTCATTAGGATAAATTGTTTTCCATTTCTTGACTTTCTTTCAGATGGTGCTTTTTTCGGCTCAAACTTTTGATTTTTGATTGATTTTTTAAATCCTATAAATGCTATAAATCGGATAATTTTGAGTTGATCGTAAAAGTCATCAGGATAAATTGTTTGGTTTTCCGAGTACTACAAAATGCCATACATAAAACTTTTTAATCTAAAAAAAAATGTTTCAACTATTTTTGAAAATGCTCTAGCTTTCGAATTTTAATTCAAAATGGCTGGTTAACGAACTCTACCTTTGGCTTAGCAGCTAAAAAAAGTGTGCCAAAAATCCAGTAAGAAAATACAACAACTTTTTTGATGAAGAGCTTATTTTTTCATTAAAAGTACTTTCATATTTTCGTTTGGAAATCATCTCGTTTTATTAAAAATTCTATTATTTGGTTCAAAATTGAATTATTTTCTTGGAAATAAATCAATATTATTAAAATTGATTTTTTTGGTTTAAGTATAATCTATTTGGTTGTATAATTAACTATTTTGATAATAATTCGTTTCATTTTTCATTAAAAATTAAGTTTTTTGAACGGCTAATAAAACTTTTCTATCTCTTGTTAGTAGTTTATCTTTTCCAGTTAAAAATTCAATTATTTGGTTGAAAAATTTAGTTTTTTAGTTGAAAGTTCAACTTTTTGGTTAAAAATGTAATGGTGATAATTTGACCCAAAGTTAAATTACTTCGTGAAGATTTAATTTTTTTATTAAGCATTAAAAATTTTAGTAGAAAATTTAACTAATTGGTTTGAAACAAAATTTTTTAATTGGAAAATAATATTTTTGGGTTGATATTTAATTTTTTTGATAATTCAATTGTTTGGCTTTAAAAGTAAATAATTTTTTTGAAAATTAGTGTGTTTCATTCAAAGTATTTCGTTAAAAATTCGTATATTATAGTCTTTTCGAGAAAACATTAATATTTTTAATGGTGAATTTATCTTTTAGGTTAAAAAGTTTTTATTTTGTTTTGAAAACTAGTTTTTTTGTTCATAGTTATTTTTTTGTCAGAGATTTCATACGAAAATTTTACTATTCAATTTGTGGTTGAAACTCCAGCTTGTATATTGTATAAATTAAAAATTAAATTATTTGGTAGAAAATTAATATGTTTTGTTAAAATGTCATGTTTTTGGTGCGGAAAATAATTTTTTTAAATTAAACTTTTGAGCTAAAACATTAAATGAATTTTGATCCTTTGTTTTAATTTCACCATTTTATTGAAAATGCATGCTTATAGATCGAAAATTCATATTTTGTGGCAGAATTTTTTTTAAAAGCGACTTATTTGTTCGAAATTCAAGTCTTAAAAAATTTTTCCTTTTTGGCTAGAAAATTTCACTATTTATTTAAATGTTTAACTATTATTTGAAAAACTCATCCATTTTACTAAAAAGTTTATTTATTCATCAATGAAAATTTTTGATTAAAAATTAAGTTATTTTTTATTTGAATATTCGTATCCTTGTGTTAAAAATTAATCTATTGGTTTAGAACTCTTGTTGGACAGAAATCATTAGGAAAATTTTTATCTGATAATTTTAATCGATCCACTATCCAAAAAAATGCAAATTTTTTTGTAAATAGGGTAATGTTAACTAAAATTAAACAAAAGACCAAACCATATAGGCTTTTTATATCAATTAGTAAATTTAAAAAAAAAATTTATTCGTTCTGTTATTCGACCAAATTAATTTGTTTTCTTTTGTTAATTTAATCGTAAATTTTAATTTATCATTTGTAGAATTAAATTTTTGGAGGATATCATATACTTCATTTTTTATGAATTTATGTCATCTAAAGGAACCGAAAATTTGTTTTTGAAATGTACCATTGAATTTTTAATAAGATGACTGTATTTTATAATGTTTAATAATATAAAATAATTTTGATCAAAAAGAATACAAAACTTCCCTCTAAAACTTATTAATTGTTTTATATTATTATGGATTTGCTCATCAGACATTTTTGTAACTCAATTTTTATTATTTGCGAGCAAATGATATTTTTAGTTTCCGTCGAACATTATATAGTTTTAATAAAGATTTTTCATTTAATTTTCAAACAAAATTTTTGTGGTCGTTATTTTTCTAAATTCGCAAATCATTGACAAATGTTTTATTGTAGGAAAGCCTCTAATATTTGAATTTGTCTTATTAATTATATGGTTAGGTAAAACATTATTGTCCGCAGCTTATTCAGCAATTTCTGGCGAAATTCGTTCTTACACTACTAACCACTACTATTCGGTCTTGACCGGGCTTCCTGTAATTTCTGATTGTTTCCTAAGATGAAGTTTCCTCTAATACTTCAGCAGTCTAACCAAAATTATTTTTTGAGATTATTATTTTGCAAATTAGTAAATCTGTGTTAAATAAATATTATGAGCAACTGCAAATTTTTCAAAGAAAGTCTGGTAGAAGATTACGATTTCTACAGTGTAAGTCGCGTTTCGCCAGAATTTGCTGCATGAGCTGCGATGAATGGGAAATTGCATTATGTTGAAGGACCCAGTCGCTACTTTTCCACAAATCACAAAGAGAGCCAGCCACTGACCAAGGCATCATAATCATTTAATTAAAACTATTAAAATGTTTCTTTTAAGTCCAGTAATTTTTGGAGAAATTTTGGCCTCGATGGAGCAGAGAAGATGCTGATTTTCAACAGCCAGAAAATTATTGTTTCATGGTAGGTTCAGCAAGTAAATAATTCAAAATCCCAGAGGACTAAAATCCTTCGAAGGTAAATTCAGAGATTCCAGTAACTCTAAGCAGGTTAGCTGCGACGATGTCAGGAAACTGGGATCCCAAAGGTGTCGACAATAAACGTTCCTAAGGCTAGAAGTACAAATGTTTATTTTATTTTAGCAACCTGACTGTTGCGATAAAACCCTTAGAATCATTGGGCCTACTAGGTCAGTAGATTACCTAGAGGTTACTTTTTTATTTTAGGCTTTACTCTCTTTTCCCTATTGCCCTCCTTTACCCTTTTTTTAACAAATTTTATTTTTCTGCTGTTTTCAAGTAACTTTCACTTTTTTCTTTAATTCGAACTGAACAAATATAACACAATAAGAAAACTGAATTAATTTTGGTTGTAAAGGCGACTATAAGATTTTTGTTACGGACTTTGGCTGTTTGTCAAAAATTCTTGTTTGGTTGAATTTGACTATTTTAATTTTAAAATTAATATATATTTGAATTTAATTCTAATCATTTCAACAATTCGATAAAAATAAATTGGATTGATCAAGAATTTATCTTTTTAGGCTTTCTTAGCCCTAGGAGGGGAGGAGATATAAGAATAGATTAGGGAAGGGGAAGTACAAGGATGAGGCATAATTGGAGGGGGTGAGGGGCCGGGAGGGGAAATGATAGGAGGAAGTTTCCTCGTCTCCCTTACTTCCCACCTCTTATTTTCCCTCCATTACTTCCCCACCCCGAAAAATAAATTTCCGTAAGACTAACCTTCTTTCCACATTTTGTTTTAAATGCATATTTTCAAGATAAATCTGAAATGATATGAAATAAAAAGAAAACTTTTTTTAAAATGAGAATGAAAGAAGAAATATTCAAAAATAAGTTTCCAACATTTTAAGTTCATTTTTATAAAACTAAACTGAATAATTACGAAAAAATCGAATAATTTGAAAGTTTTAGAAATTAAAGAATCTAATATACAAAATTATTGTCCATAAATAAAAAAAATATAATTAAATAAGATTAGAAAATTAAATATAGACCGTCTACTTTGGATTTTTTTTTGTCAGATTATCCCCTTTTTTAATTTTTTTAAATAAATACTTTTCAGATTATTCATCTGAAAATATATGAAAGAAAATTCATTTTTTTTAAATACTAAAAAAAGAAATCTTAAAAAATTCGAGGTGATAAAAAACCTAAAAATTAAAATATTTACCAAGATATAAAGAAGTAGAATAATATAAAATCAAGACAATAAATAATGATTAAATACTTTTAAGGCATTTTCCATAAGATGAACCGCTTTTTAACTGTTTCAAAATAAATATTAAAAAGATAAATGTAGAAAAAACATAAAAGAAATAAAGAGATTAAAAAAAGTAAATAAATAAAAATTGCTTAAGAAAAAGTAGTCAAACTATATTTTTAAAAATTAAGTTTTTAAAACATTTATCATTTTAGCTGAAAATTCATATCTTCAAGTTTAAAATTGAACTTTTTCGTAAAAAATTAGTGATTTTCCTTAAAATTTCTAGATTTATGTATAAAATTAATCGATATAGTTGAAAGTTAACTCTCTGGTTTGAAATTCATATTTTTGATTGAAATAACAATTTTGTTCGAAAATTTAATATATTTCGACCTATTTTTGAGAAAGGGGAAAAGTAGTAAAAGTGGATGGAGTGGGGGTTGAAAATAGTGCAAAAATGGTATCGTAGCTTCTGGAGTACCATCAAACAAATTTTATTCGGTAATGGAAAAAATATTTGTAGGTGCATTCACGTGAAAGACATGTATGTGAATTGTAAATGCGAAACTAAGCTGAAATCGTTTTTTTTACAATTATGTCTATAAATGGGTTTTACGAAAAGAAAATAGCGCTTGTTTCGCATATAGATTGTGCTTCTTCGAGCGTAAATGCAAACACGATGTAGATATACATATATTCTTTCCCGGTTCCAATCCGCAGAATTGATCCGCTTTACTCAAGATGCATTGTATCACGTGCAAATATAAACAATACTTATTTCAAATTCCAGGATTTATATAATATTATTACTAAATATTTACTAGACTTCTTCCTAAAGTATGGAAAATTTATCCTGAAATTATGATAAAAAAAAGTGAAAAAGTCTAGAAAAGTTGAAAAACTTCACTTAGAAATAATAGAGCCTCCCTTTTTAGACAAAAAATCGGTCTGGGAAGTGGCCAAGAGGCTACCTTGAATAAGGTTCAAGTCTCGTCTCGTCATGTCTCGAGCCTCGTCTCGTTCTGTCTCGAGCCTCGCCTCGTCTTGAGTCTCGCCTTATCTCGACTGGAGTCTTGAGTTTACCACGAAGATACGAACGAAACAGGTGTCGTAATTTCGAAACCAGTAAAATGGATTGTTATAATTATGATACTTTTGCAGGTACACTGCATCGACAATGTAGAAGACACATTGTCATCAAACAAATTCGCATTGGAATTTAAATTAAATTGCATATGTTCTCTGAACGTTATTTTCAAAGCAACCTTGACTACAATGTCCCAAGAAAATTTACATTTCATTTAGCTACCGGGTGTCCTGATTGACAATGGATCGTTGATATACGTCGCGACGTGACGGGTTGATATCTACTTTAAAGGAAATTTCTGATTGTGAGTAAAACAAGGAACGGAGGTGGACTTTAAACTGCAGAGTATGTTGCACGTGCTCTGAGACGTCCTCCCACAGCTCCACGTAACTCAATAAATTATTCATCCGGGTGACGTTCGTTAAAGCCTCCGATTCCACGCGGATACGCCTGTGCTGTAAACACACAATGTCGACATTACACTGATGCCGACCTCCCAGTACACGCCAGGGCATATGCAAATTCAAGTCACACAATGCGTGCATGCTTTTGTCTGTGTGTGCATGTGCTACATGCGTGAGGCTGCGCTGGATAATAAGGTCACAGGTCGCAATTAATAGACCACTGCGCTAGCAAACGCGAAATGTAGTTTAATACGGGGAAGGCGAGATTCCCTTTAAGGACCATCAATATTTTAATAGTAGGTTAATTTCTTTCATGTAGTGGTAGTCTTTACCTACATTGTTACACTTTTTTTCTGAAAGCAGAAATGAAAAAGAAAATTTATACTATCTTTTTTTTGAAATAAACCCATAGGTTAATTACTCCTTCCATTTAGTGTATACTCTCCCTCTATCGTATGCAATCCCATGCACTAGTTAAGAAATCGCACGATTTCAAACGAAATACCAATTTAAAACTGATCAGGTTTCCCGATCTGGCCCTGATCAGTAGAACTATGTGGTTCATTCTTGTTTCTGACCGGGCCAGACCGATTTCATACTGAAACGCCATCTCCATGTGCTCAGAGAACTAATTATTCTTGTTGTCTCTCTGCGGCTCATTAAAACCTAACCTCAAATGTATTGATAATCAATTAAGTTGTCTTTTGTCAATAAATATAAATGAAATGATTATAGATGGTAATGTAAAAGATTCGGAAATATTTTTCAGTCCGTTTAGACAAGCCGGAAAATGTAGATCCACTTGAAAATCAATTTACGAGTGCTATAACGCAGTCTTAGATAAAAGTAGTACATTTAAAATTACATCAATCAAATATTATTACATCATTAAATTTATGAAGTACTTTTGGTTACAATCATTATTAAAAAACTCAAGGTTTTTTCAAATTAATCTAGACTTAGGATTTTAAAATCTAGTGACAAAAATGGATTGTAGTACGTGGAAATTTTTATATTTTGACATTTTGAGAATCCCATAGAATATGTGATATAATAGAATCTGCAATTGAAACATTGATTCTGTATTAATAATAAATTATTGATAAAAATGCATTAAAGGCACAATTTCATAACAACAATTTCGGAATCAAGTAGTAGAACCGAAGGGAGTTACTTGTTCAACTGCGCATGCATCGTGGTCGGCATCTAATTGGTTGTTATTCGCGCGCAGTTTTAAAAGCTACAAAATATGATTTTTTTCGTTGATTATTAATACTGGCATTTCAACTAATGAATATGTCTTTTGGATTGAAACTTATTATTCCTAATAAAAATAAATTTTATCCTGTGAATAATATGTTAAATAACCAGAAGTATTTCAAGCAGAAAATTTCCATTTTTTGTATTTTTAAGCGATCCTAATGAATGATGGCCTAATTTTTTGGAGAAACTATTACTTACAACTAACTTTTTAAATTTATAAAAAAGTAAAGCAATGGACAGAAAATTGAATTTGTTTACAGAAAAATGTTAACATGCAATTCTCGAAAATCCCTTGTCATCTTATACAATCTCGATGCAGTATCATGTAATTTCAATGCAATATCATGTAGTCTCAATGCAATCTCGAGCGATTCTTGGAAATATCTTTAACTTTTGGGAATTTGATGCAATATTACGCAATCTCTCTGTAATCCTCTGCAATCCCATGCAATTTCGATGAAGTTCTTTACAAGTTTATGCGATCCCATGCAGTATTTGAAAATTCCTATACAAAATTCTGTAATCTTGTTCAATCTCTTACAATTCCATGTAGTACCATACAATTCCAAGAAATCTTTCTAAATCACTCGTGATCCCATACAATCTCACAAAAACCTTCCAAATCCTTTCTGATAACATGCAATCCCTTAAAATCCCTTGTCTTTCTAGGTAATATCGATTCGATATCGTGCCATCCCAATTCAATATCGCTCAATCTCTATGGAATTCTTTGTAATCATGCGCCATTTTAATAGGATTCCTTACAAGTTCATGAGATCCCATGCAGTCCTTGAAGATTCCTTGAAATCTCCTGTAATTATGTGCAATCTCTTCCAATTAAATACAATATCATATAATTCTAAGCAATATTCCTAAATCCATTCCCTGAAATAATTTGTCACCTTATGTGAATTCGATGCAATATGATGCAATCTCAATACAATCATTTGCAATCTGATGCAATTTTGATGGAATTCCTCACAAGTCTATGCGATTCCATGCAGTCTTTAAAAATTCTTATGCAATCTCCTGTAATCCTGTGCAAACTCCTACAATTCCTTGCAATATCATGCAATTCTGAGCACTTTTTATAAATACATTGTGATGCAATGCAATCTTATTCAAAGATTAAAATCCTTTCTAATAAAATACAATTCTTTGAAATTCCTTATCATCTCATACAATTTTCATGCAATATCATGCAATATTTTGCAATCTCATGCAAACCTTCAAAATCCGTTCCAATAAGATTAAATCCTTAGAAATTTCCTGTCATTGCATAAAATTTTTATGCAATATAATGCAATCTTAATGCACTCAATTAAATCCCATGCAATTTTATAGTATTCCTTACGAGTTCATGTGATCCCATAAGTCTTTGAAAATCCCTTGTAATCTTCTCCAATTCTGTGTAATCGCTTACCATTCTAAGCAATCTCACGCAATTATAAGCAGTTTTTCTCAACCTCAGGTCCTATGTAATCTCATGGAAACGTTTAAAATTCTTTCGAATAACATGCAATCCTTTAAAAAATCTTGTCATACCATACAATATTCTCCAATAATATAAAGTCTTTTGCAATCTTATGAAACCCTTTAGAATCCTTCACAATAACACGCAATATTTTGAAATTCCTTGTCATCTCAAACAATCTCGATGCCACATCATGTAATCTCAATGCAATATCATGCAATCTTAATGCAATATCGTGCAATCTCAATGCATTGAATCTTTTACAATTCCATGCAATTCCAAAAAATAAATTTAAATCTCTTGTGATCCTATCCAATCTCATAAAAACTTTCAAAATCCTTTCCAATGACATGCAATCCTTTAAAATCTCTTGTAATACCGTGCAATATCCTCCTATTCTATGCAATATTTTTTAATCCAATGCAATCATTGAACATGCTTTATGATAGTGTGAATATAATAATGTGAAATGATTTGCAAGTCCATGCAATCCCTCAAAATTCAACGCATAAAAATATCAACACAATGCAATACCCTGTAATTTCCTGAAATCTAGCATAATCTTTTAAATTCCTTGTAATACTTTGCAATCCTCTGCAATCCCTTAAAAATTCCTTATGATCCCGTGCAATTTTATGCAAACCGTTACGAGTATTTGTAGTATTATGTAATCATTTTAAATATATTGTCATCAGGTAAAATCTCAATTCATTATAATGAAATAGAAATGCGATTTCACACCATATCATGTAATTTTAAGCAATCCTTTTAAAATCCTCGTAATCCCGTGCAATATCATGCAATTCTTTAAAATCTCTCACAATCCCATATAATCCTTTAAAATTCAATGCAATGATTCAAAATCTCTTGAAACCCTGAACAAACCCTGAACTTGTAGTTCTATGCAATTACAATCCATTCACAAAAAATGCTTTATTATCCCTTGTAATTCTATATAATACTTTTTAATTGTTCGCAATACCATGCATTGTTTTAAACTCCCATGTTATCCCATGTAATCTCTTGCAATCATTTAATCATTCTTTGTGATCTTATGAGATCTCGTACAATCCTTAAAAATTCTTTGCAATAACATGCATTCCTTTAAAATTCCTTTTCAATCTCATGTAACCTCGATACAATACCATACAATATCGACGCAATCTCATCTTATAATATTCAGCTCGTAAATCCTTTAAAATCTCATGTTATCTTATGCAATCCCATAAAATCCTTTACAATCATTTGCTATAGCATGCGATCCTTTAAACTTCTTTGGCATAAAACGCAATTTCGATGCAATTTCCATGCAATACAATGCAATTTCAAAGCATTCCTTTGCAATCCCATGCAAAGTTACAACTTCAATGGAATCTCATGCAATCACATACAAATATTTCCAATTCCATACAATTCCATGTAATTTTTTAAAAATCCTAATATTTCACATTAACAATAGCAATTTTCGATAAAAATCACTAACATAACAAAATTATTTACGATCGTAGAACTTTTTTAAGCTTAATTTTTTATACAAAGCAACACATTAATGCTATCAAACAAAACCAGAAAATTGTACATTTAGTGATTCTGAATCATAATTTGAAAAATACTAATGTTCTTAAAATTCATTTTTTAAATTAAAAAAAAACGAATTCAATAATTTTGCTTAAAATAACCGAATTCCTATAAAAAATCGAAACAATTTAAAATTGGTAAAAACTTGTAAATCTTCTTTGAAATATTGTTTTCTATTTTGTCAATTTTTGTTAAAAATAACTGCATTCCTGTGAAAACCGTGAGAAAAGCCTCAAAGTGTACGAAAAATGAAAATCGTCGTCGAACTATAATAACTTTTTTTTAATATTGAAAATGTTAAAAAGTTTTTATGCTTTAAATATAATAATTTTCCATTAAAAAAAAAACCATTTTTAGTATAAAAGGCTTACATAAACTACATTTTGTGTAAATTAAAAATTAAAAACTTTATAATTGTATAATAGGATAGTCCAAAAATGCGTTTAAAACTTTTTTTACTCTAGAGGGTAAGAGATCCCTTCCACAAGTTTTCATTTCTGGAGAATGGAAATTCCGTAATTTTTTTTTTAAATTTGAATATTAACACGTGCCACCGGACAATTCAAAATTCTATGAAACTAACGTGGGGAAATGTTGAATTTTTGAAAACTTGAACTCATGTCCAGGGTTTCATCGAAATGTGTCAAACTTTTCAGGAGAACTACATTTTTACGTATTATTATTACTTTTTAGTTACAAATTAGTAAAAAATAATCGTATTTTCTGATTGAAATGCAATATTTTGTCATTACTTAAAGTATTAAATTTTTCTAAAAACATTATTTAATTATTTAAACAATTATTTATTGTTTATAATCAAAAATTTTAAAAATTGAGCCAGAGATGTCCACTTTTTTCAAATTGGTGTCCTATGCTACTTTTTATTGAATACTTACATAATTTTTACACATTTCTTCTAAGATTTACAAATTTATATTTGTTTAAACAATTTTTATTTGCTTACGCAGTTATTTTTCCATAACAAAAAAATGAAATAAAATATTATACGTACAATGAATTAGGATTTTAAAAGTATTTTTAAAAAAGTAATTATTTAAACAAATGATATTTGTTTGAAGAATTAAAAATTGGTTAATGTATTCTTTCTACACACTATACAATCAGAAACATAATTTTATGTGTTCTATTCTATTTCATTTTTTTAGTTATCGAAAAAAACTGCTTGAGCAAATAAAGATTCTTTAAACCAATATAAATTTATTAAACATTAGAAGAAATGTATCAAATGTATGTGATTATTTAAGAAAACGTAGTATAGCATACTTGTTTGAAATTTTCAAAATATACAATAAACAATTGTTTACATAATTACATAAATTTTTAAGAAAAATGTAACACTCCAAACAATTACATAAAATTACATTTCAATCAGAAAATACGATTATTTTTTAGATTTTTTGCGAATCAATAATTGTTTAAATAATTTTCATTTGTTTAAACAATTGCAAATTGACTAAAAAGTCATAGAAAATATTTAAATTGTCCATTAGTGATTATTTGTATAAAAACGACGGAAATCGCTTAAAAGTAACAATTATACGTAAAAATATAGTTCCTAAATAAGTTTAGTACGTTTCCATAAAACCCTGGAACATAAGTTAAATTTTTCGAAAATTCAAAAGTTCCCCATGTTGATTAAATGAAATTTTGATGTGCCCGGTTGCACGTGTTTATATTTAAATTTCTAAAAAAAATTACTAATATGCAAAAACGTTTTCTAATTCGCAGAAAGTTTACTGAGAGGAAAGGAGAAATTGTTTAATTTGTCTTTAAAGGCTCTAAATAAAAAGTTTTTTTGCCATGAGGATGATTCTAGCGTGCAGGCTAGTTAAGGGACTTGGTAAATGTAAAAAAATGCTTTGCATTTTGATAAATGCTAATTTCGATTTAACAAAAATGTAGTTTCTAAATCAATAAAACAATAGCAAAGCAATACTGCTGATTACAAAAGTTACTTTTTATATTATATTTGGTGATTTCAAATTGAAATTTTTAGTCATTGGAATCAGGCTTCTATTCAAGTTAGTTTAGTGGGTTGAAAAATGTTGTAAAACCATATCTATGGTGAGCTTAAATTGTATTTTATTCATTGTAATGAGTCTCGTATATATGGTTATTTTATAGGATAGGAAAATTTTGAAACAAAAATTCTTTGCATTTTTAATACCTGCTAATTTCGATCCACCATAACTTTAGTTTCAGAATCCACACCAACAAAATACTGAGGGGTAAAAGGTTCATTTTTCACTTTGTCTTTGGTGGACCTGAATTAAAAATTCTTTCTCTCCTGTAACCAGATATTCCATCTGGGTTTGTTTCAGAGGTTAGCAAATTTAGTAAAAAAACCTATTTTAAGTTTTATACCTGATACATTCAACCCACCCAAAATTGAGCCTAAAATGCATTTTTTGTTATGGTAATGAGTTTCGTATATAGGATTCGTTAAGAGGGTAGGAAAGTTTTCTAAAAGAAATTATTCGCATATTTAATACCCCCTAATTTCAATTCACAATTAATTCAGTTCCTAAATTAACAACACCAAAACCTGAGGGATAAAAGGTTGATTTTTGGCCTTTCCAAATGGGTATTTTTGGTTTTGTGTTAATATTATCGACACGTATACGGAAAACGTGAAAGCAATTTGTATTTAGAGAGGCTTAAAGGATGAGAAGTGTGAGACCCGAGAGTCTCGGAAAATATATAAAGGAAGAAGTTTACCAAACCGAAACTTTGATGAGATCTTCTTCTAGCACCTCAATTTCCTTGGCTGGTAAGGTGCAATATACTTGACCCTCGTTTCACTTATGACGAACCACTGGTCGCTCTCCATGGGCAAGTAGGGACCCTGAATAGCCAACCATCTCCTTTCAGATTTAATGGCTGCGAATGAATGACTACCAGGTGATGGATATTGTGCGGTATAAAATAAACGTAGAGTAAATTTTAGCCAACATCCAGGAATTTCAAAATACCGTTATTTTTAATAATACCGTTTTTAAATATTTATTTGACATAAAATCATTTCATCAAATAACAATTTGCTATAATTTTTTAACATAAAACCAAGAATCCGACAATCGACTTACTTTAGAAAACCATCATAAGAAAATTTATACACCATCCATATTAAGGCAAGAAAAATTTGAGCAAGTAGAAACAGCAACGAAACCGAGCATCGAGAGAGCATCGTGTTTTCGTTGTTGTTTCTGCCTGCTCAAATTTTTCTTGTCTTTATAAGGGTGCTGAATGAGTGTCGAAACGTTGGCGATTACTTTTTACAATTGTTTTTTCTGTGATTTGACAATAACAAGAGTGAAAAAGACGAAAGAAATAAAAATTAAAAGGAAGGGGATTGGATTGTTTACCTTCTCATTTTCCTTCCCTCCTTTTTACTTTTCATCCAAAACAAGAATTTCTTTCTTTGCTTTTTTAGGAAAATTGTAATCTTTTTCAAATTACAATAAAAAAATTTGATGGTGGCTGCCTAAATTTGATGGTTGGATTCTTGGTTTTATTTTTATGGAATTCTGCACATGAAATCTATTATTGGACGTTAAATAGAACTTTCCATTTAATCTTAATCTAATTTAACTTTCTTGAATTTTGAGTTTGTATTTATCCTAAATGCCAATTTACACATTTTTTTTGTGGCTGAATGACTTTTTGTTCTAATTTTTATTTTTCCGAATGAAATTTTGGCCAATAGTAGAACCCGAAAAGAAATTCTTATTATTTTTTATTGAAAATTATATTATAATATTTATTGTTAGAAAATTTTTCTGTTTATTTAAAAACTTTAATAATGAGCTGAGAATTAAAAAAATTGCTTCAAAGTTCAAATTTTTGGTTAAAAATTAATTTTTTTTGTTCAATAATTTATCAATTTATTTGATAATTTAACCTTTGGTTAAAGAACAAATTTTCGGCTAGGAATAAAATTTTCAATTCAATATGTAACTATTTCATTTCTGGTTGGAAATTTATAGAATCTCTTATTCAAAACCGTTTTTTCAGTTGAAAATACAACTAATTTGTTTAAATCCATCTATATTGTTGAGAATTTGTTTACTTCAATTAAATTATATTTCTTTCTATTCTAAATAATAATATTTTTTTCTTAAAATATCAACAGTTGTATGTTTTATTCAAAATTTGTATTTTTCGTTGATAAATCATAATTGTAGTTAAATATTTAACTATTATGTTGTAAATGAGTTTGTTTGTTAAAAATTAATATTTTCGGGTAGATGATTTAATTAATTTTTAAACATTTATCTTTTAAAATGGAAGATTTAAAAATTTGATAAAAAATCAAGTTAATTCGTAAACAATTAACGTTTTTGTTAGACATTTGTATTTTATTTAAAAATTTTAATTATTTTATTACGAACTAAATTATTTTAAAATAATATAACTTTGTGTTTTTTTCTTTTGTTAGAACTGCGTCTTCTCGTCTTAAAAGTTCAACAAATTTGTGGAAAACTAACTTTTGAGTTAAAGAATAATAATTTGGAATATAAATATAAACTAATTTGTTAATAATTCTTTAAGGGTTTGAAATTCAACAGCTTTTTTTAAAAATTGATGTATTTTGTTAAAAAGTCTACTATTATGTTGAAAATTTAATTATTTTTTTAAAAATTGGAGAAGTTTTTTAAAATTATCTTTTTTTTTAAACATTCATCAAACTTGGTTAAAAATTGAACTGCTATTAGAAAAAAAAATTTTAAGATTCGCCTGTTGGGAGAAAAATTTAACTATTTTGTGAGAAATTCAATTATTTTGTATAAAACTTTTCTCTTTTTTTTTTGTAAAAAATACAATATTTTTTGTAAAAAATCTAACTATTTTGCTTAAAATTATTATTTTTGTGTTTGAAAATTAAACTATTCGTTTAAACCTTGAACTATTTTCAGATAAATTAATTTTTTAAAGTTTTGTCTCTTTAGTTGAAAGTATAAATTTTTGTTGAAACTTCATTAAGCTTTTTTGTTAAAAATGAATTCGTTATCCCAAAATACAACTATTTTATTTTTGTTTGGAAGTGTATTCTTTCTCCGTATGAAATACAACTATTTGTTACAAAATTCATATATTTTGTTGAAAATTTGTCTCTTCAGTTAGAAAATCGATTTGGTTTTTTTAAAATATCATCTTTTTGTTAAAAATTTAAACATTTTTGAAAATTTCGCCTGTCTGGCATACAAATTTAATAATCTGATTAAAAGTTCACATACTTTGTTGAAAATTCGAATTTTTCAAGTTACACTATTTGCCTTTTAGTCCAACTGCTTGGTTAAAACTTAACTTTCTCCAGAAAAAAATTTACCAACAGTTGAAATTTTAAACAAGAAAGATTATTCAGTCCATAAAGAACAAAAATTTTACCCAAAATGCTGAATTCCTTATTAAAAAAGCCGATATTTTTAATTAACATGAACAAAAATACAAATTTTTGACCAAAGGGTTCGTTTTCAACCAAACAGTTGAATTTTCGACTAACATTATGAATCTTTAATAAAATAATTTTTTTTCAGAAGGCAGTTTAAATTTCAAGTAAAACAGATTATTTTACAACCAAACAGTCGCATTATTAAAAATGATTAATTAAACATTTATTTTATATAAAAGAAGACGTTTTTCCAATAAAATAGATGAATCTTTAACAAAATAGATTTATTTCCAACCTAGGGGACTAATTTTCTACCGGAAAGGACTATTCTTTAATAAAATACACGAATTTTTTACTAAAAATAATAACGTCTCACCCAACAATGAAATAATAAAATTTTTATTAAAAAAAATTTATTTGCAGCCCCGAAAGTACTATAAAAATGAAGAAGATATTAAACCATAAATATCAATGTTAAAAAAATTGAATTTTCAGCTACATTTGATATTTTATCCAAAAAAGATTTTTATTTAAAATAGCAAATAGTTAAACTTATCCAATAAAGCCGAATTTTTAACAAAAAAAAATGTAATCCTCAACTAACTCGGTTTAATATTTTACAAGAAAGTACCATTGTTTACAAAAAAAAATTATTTCTACCAAAAACGACGATTAATAAAAGTACATACATTTTTAACAAGATAGTGATATTTTCATCCACGAGGATTAATTTTTGTACCAAAAAAATGAATTTTTAACAAATCTCACGAATTTCTTGCTAAAAATTATGTATTTTCAAGTAACAATATTATATTATAAATTTTATTTAAAAAATTAATTATTAACAAAAAAGAAAAATTTTCGATACAATAGTCAATATTTCAAGCAAAGAAGTTAATTTTCAAGAAAATACAGGAATTGTCAAGTAAAAAAGATAAATTTCAACCAAAAGTGGAATAGTTAAATTTTAAGTTAAAAATTTAATTTCCAACAACTTCAAAACGAATTTTAAACAAAATAATTTAATCTCCTACTAAAGAAATGAATTTTTAACTTAAATGATGAATCTTCAACTAAAAATATGAATTTTTAACAAATCAGTTGAAGTTTACCCCAGAATCTTTAATTTTCGAGCCGAAAATATGAATTTTTTACAAATTTTACAAAAAAACCAGATCATTTTCAAGCGAAAAAATTAAGTTGTAACTAGACGGTTACATTTTTATTACAGTAAAATTTATTTCAAAAAGTCAAATGATACATAAAACAAAATTTTTTAGTCAATGAAGAAAAAATTTTCAATTTATATAATATTTTCCCTTCAAAAAAGTTTATCAGGAAAGCTACCACTTTGTGAAAATATTTATAAAAAAATGGAAATATTATCCTCAAGAACGTTAAGTTCTCAGAAATAATCTAAAAATTCTCTAAATTATAAAAAAATAAATTTTTCTGCCCAAAATAGGCAATTTCGACTGCGAAATTGTTAAAAATATTTTCGAAATTTTTCACAGTAGTGGAAAGTATGATAAATAATTATAAATAATTTTTTCAACTATTTTTTCTTCCTGGCAAATTATCAATTTGATCCAATAATACCTATACTAACTATATAAATAACGTATCCAATTTTGAAATTTTTTAAATTCATCAATTTGAGAGCTTCTTTTCTATCGGAATAAAAAATAAAAATAAAATTGTTTTGGCTTCGAGCTAAAGTTCAAATTCGCACCTGAAGCGCAGGAAAAGTCGGTAGGATTGGGCGTATTTCGACTAAACGCCAAACTTTGATATAAAACGTTCGAGAGATTTACGAGTGTCACAAATTCTCATTCGTCAGATCGTAATTGAAAATCGTGGTCTGAAAAAAAAGGAAAAAAAAACAAAAACAAAAAAAAAACAATAGCCGATGGCCTGATGAAACGTACGATTGTGCGGAAGAGTGGTTTGACTAGAGTAGGCGGGAATACGGATGGACATTTTGTTCTGCAAGTGCTGAAGCTTTAATCGATTACATTTTTTCATTGCACAAGTTTTTATTTTTAGATAATATAAACGATGTGCAATCTTTAATAATAAGATTTTCTTTTTATAAAATAATATTGAATAACTTTTTTAATCAAAAAAGTTGAAAATAAAATTTTCTTAAAGCATTAGATATACGGTAGTTTTTCAGGAAAGACGAATTAACAAAAAAGGGTTTTTTACACTTTAAAAAATGTCTGATTAAATCGACCAGAATTCTGGTTAAATGAACCTTTATTACTTTTCCGGGTTAGAGTCATCAGAATTTCTGGTTAATTTAACCAGAATTATGGTTACTCTAACCAGAAAAAATTGCAAGGGCATAGTTTTCATAGAAAATTAATTTTTGTTAAAAAATTTAATTTTTGATCTTGTAGAGTCGACTGGTATCTATTTTGCATGAAAACTCAACTTTTTTTTAATTAAAAATTCTTCGTTTTCAAGAGAAATTTAATCTTTTTCTAATACAAATGCTGCTATTTGGCAGAGAAATTTGGTTCAGAAATTTATATTTTGATCCTAAAAACTCGACTGCAATCTTTTTCCACAGAAAATTTAACTATTTTTACGACATTTTTTAAAAATTGAAACTTGATCTGCTTTAGATGAAATTTTTTATTTTGTTAGAAATTAATCTTGTTTAATTGAAAATTCAATCACTTGGGTAAAAGTTAAATAACACTGTTAAAATTTTTTTTATTGATTTAACTGTTTGGTGAAAAATAGTTTTCGTTTTGTTTAAAATTCATTTTTAACAGAAAATTTAATTCTTCCATTTTATTAAAGATTTATCTTTTTCAGTTGAAAATTCATCTTTTTGTTTAAAAAAATTTTGCTTTGAAATTTCATTTTTTTTGGGTGGAAATGCATTAGTTGTAAGAAAAATAATTTTTTGCTGAGAAGTCATATTTGCTGGTAAAATTCACCAGATTTCTGGTTAAATATGCTTTATTGTTTTTCCGGGTTAAATTAATCACAATGTTTGGTTAATTTAACTAGAATTATAGTTACTCTAACCAGAAAAAATCATAAAAGCATATTTTTCGTAGAAACTTTTTTTTTATAGTCCATTTTTGATCTTCAGTCCTTGGAATCTATTCTGGATAAAAACTCAACTTTTTGATCTAATTAAACATTCATCTGCTTTAAGAGAAATTAAACAATTTGGTTGGAAAGTCCTCCATTTTGGTTAAAAATTTGTCTTTTTGTGTTGAAAATTTAATATTTTTCGTAGAAAATTATTTTCTGTTTAAAAATTTATATTTTGATCCTAAAAACTCGACTAAAATCTTTTTTAA
Source organism: Belonocnema kinseyi (assembly GCF_010883055.1). Lineage (NCBI taxonomy): Eukaryota > Metazoa > Arthropoda > Insecta > Hymenoptera > Cynipidae > Belonocnema > Belonocnema kinseyi. The sequence continues at coordinate 140,583,283 of NC_046659.1, read as the reverse complement.
CAGAAAATTTAATTATTTTTTCGAAAATTTATCTTTTTGATTTAAAACTTGACCTGTTTTAGAAAAAATTTCTTTTTTTTATGAAAATACAAATTTTTCGTTAAAAATCATTCTTCTTTGCTTGACTATACATTTTTAAATTGAAAATTCGCCTTTCAGGTAAAAAAAAAGTTTTTAGTTTGAAATTTTATTTTTGTTGTGTAGAAATCCATTAGTTTCATTGAAAATTAATTTTCTGCTGAAAAGTCATATTTGCTGGTAAAATAATATATTGTCGAGTAAAATCAACCAGAATTCTGAATAAATATGCCCTTATTCTTTTTTCGGTTCAAAGTGATCAGAATTCTGATTGTTTCAAGCAGAATTTCTGGTTAATTTAACCAGAATTATGGTTACTCTAACCAGAAAAAATATTAAGGGCACATTCAACCAGAGTTTTAGTAAATTTAACCAGACATTTTTTAGAGTGTATCAAACAGTCGCATTAACATTCAAATATTTTAAATTTAAAGTGAAAGTGATGATCTTTCATCAAAGTAATGAACTATATTAACCAAATGGTTTGCTTTTTAAGCCAATCAGGGCGAATTAATTTAAGACAGTTAAAGTTTCAAAAAAAGTATATTTTCTGCAACAAAAAATAAATATATTTTTATTCCAATAGAACAAATTATTAATAAAAGGATTGAATTTTCCAACAAAAAGAAGAATTGATCAAAATATTTTAATTTTTAACGAAAATTGAATAGTTACAATAAAATCCTTGAATTTCAATGTCAGAAGGTCAAATTATCTACAAAAGTGTTTAAATTTCTATACAAAAAAATGAATTTTTAACCGAAAAGTTCATTTTCATCTGAGTAATTTAATTTTTTTAACAATTTGTGTGAATTTTTAAGCCAAAAAGACGAACTTTATGAAAAAAATAGTTGAATTTCTTATAGCAAAATTATATTAATTTACAACCAATTTGTTTATGTTTTTTACTAACAGGGGTAATTTTTTAATTAAAAATTAAACTATTATATTTTTGGTTTAAAATTTATCCTTTATAAATTAAAAATTAAAATATTTAGTAAACAGTTTATGTATTTTATAAAAAATTCAAATTTTTGACAAAGGATTCAATGACTTGGTTCAAAAAATTGTTGGATTATATTCAACTAATTGAAGATTGGTTTTTTTCAATTAGGGTTTTTGGCTGGAAATTTTATAATTTTGTTTTACTTAATAAGTAATTATTTATATTACAAATTCATGTATTTTATTATTATGATGATAATAATAATAATAATAATAAAATACATGAATTTGTAGTATAAATAATTACTTACTAAGTAAAACAAAATTATAAAATTTCCAGCCAAAAACCCTAATTGAAAAAAACTAATCTTCAATTAGTTGAATTTAATCCAACAATTTTTTGAACCAAGTCATTGAATCCTTTGTCAAAAATTTGAATTTTTTATAAAATACATAAACTGTTTACTAAACATTTTAATTTTTAACTTATAAAGTATAAATTTTAAACCAAAAATATAATAGTTTAATTTTTAACGTAAAAAAAATTCATTTTCAACCAAAAAGTGAAATTTTTAAACAAAAAAGATCAAAATTCAACAGAAAACAATAGAATTTTCAAACAAAAAATTTGAGTTTTCAAAAAAAAAAATCATTTTCAACAAAAAAAATTATTTCCTAAAGAGTTTTTTTCTAATAACTTTTTTCATCATAAAAAATGAATTTTCTACCTATAAACGATTTTTCAGCCAGTCAAATAGATGAATTTTCATTTAAGAAAGATGAACTTCAAGTCGAATAGTTGAATTTTTAACTGATAAAATACATAAATTTCATTTTATTAGATGGCCGAAACGTTACATTATCTACAAGAAAATAAACATTTTTATTTGAATAATAATTTTTTGACCAAAATTTTCATTTTTAACCTAATCTTTAGCCAAAATATTAATTTTTTACCAGATAAACGAACTTTATGCGAAATATTTAAATTTCCGACCGCAAAATATCAAGTTTTAAATAAAATAATAATTATTCAACCGGAAAAAATGTGTTCAATTTAGCTTAACTTAATACCACAAAAGACAAATCTTCAACAAAATAGGAAAATCTTCAACGACGGAAGGTCGATTTTCGATTCAAAATATCAATTATCAACTAAACAGTTAAACATTATAATAAAGCTGCTCTTATACCCGCATAAAATAAATATTTTACAAAAGTAATCGAATTTACAACAAATACAGCGATTTTTAACTTTGTTGAATTTTATGGTCTTGAATATAAATAATATACAAAACAGTTGAATATTCAACTAAAAAATATGATTAAAAAAAATTAATTTTGTACCAAACAGTTAAACTTTTATAAGAATAGTTTCATATTTAACCAAATAGTTGAATTTTAAACTAAGAATACGGATTTTTAAGTTAATCTTCAACCAAATACTTACATTTTTTCTAAAATGTTGAATATTTAATCTAAAAAAATATATTTAAAAGAATGGTTTGAACAGAAAAGTTAATTTTCAACAAAATAATTTAATTTTATACCAATTTTTTAAATTTTCAAGCCAAAAAGATGAACTTTCCAAAAAATAGTTAAATTTCCTACCGTACAATATCAATTGTACATTAAAATGATGAACAAGCAAAAAAATTTCAACAAGCGTTAACTCTAAATCAAGTAGTTGATTTTAAAAAGATAGAGTTGCAATGAAAGAAGTCGTAGATGAAGATTAAAAAAAATTTACTTAAAAAATATTTTTTGAAATGAAATACAGTTGAATTCTACCCAAAAAATATGAATTTTCATTGGAATGGTTTAATGCTGAAACACAGGATAATTTTTTATGAAGTACATAACTTTTCAAATATAAATAATTAATTATTAACCAAACATATATAAGTTACATTTTTTAGATAAAAACAATATTTCTTTTTAAAATAACTAATTTTTAACAAAATAGTTGAATTTTCAACCAGAGATGAATTTTTAGAAAAAATGATGGATCTTAAGAAAAGTTTGTAACGTTACAACCCAGAAGATATTTTTCTAACATTGAAAATTAATTTCCTAAAAAATTGATTAGGTAATATTTCATAATATTTCAATTAAAAAAAAAATTTTAACAGAATAGCATTCACATGAAAAAATGAAATTTTTAACCATTAACTACATTTTTTAACCACAAAAGATGAATTTTGAAAGAAAAAGAAAATATTAGTCTTTTCAACCAAAGTAGATTAATTTACAATTAAACTCTTGAATTTTGAATTGAAGAGGATAAATTGAATTTTTAACAAAGAACTTCAGTTTTTAACCAAAAAATGTTAATTTCCTATGAAGAGAGATGAATTTCAAATAAAAAGGTTGAGTTGGAAATTGAAAATAAAAACTAAAATATGAGAAAAAGAGAGAGAAGGGTAAGTTTATCGAAAATAGGAGAAAAAGGAAGAATTCTTCGAAAAGTGGGGTCTTTTTATAAATTTGTAAAATTTGCGAGCTTGTTAAAACTGTAATAAAAACATTAATTATTATTCTATTATTATTAAAATTTAAAATTATTCCTACAACTGCCCCTCTTCCTGATCTCTTTTTAAAACCGTATTTTTTTGCGTGCCCCCCACCCCCCACTCCTGAAATTGGTACCGTCGTCTATGGACGGCCTCGGAGGATGAATTAAAAATGGTGATATATAAGGCGAAAGTAATAATCGCTTGCTGCTAATTATACTTAATTGGATTTCAAACAATGCACTTTAATGAGCTTTTCCTCGAAGAAGATTAAAAGGAAATTGATGAAAAATGAAAAAGAAAAGGAAGGTGGCGCAATATTCCGACACGATAGCTTCCAAGTCACCGTTGCGATAATAATGAGGGCGAATGAGTGATGCAAGGGTGTTGAAATTAATCCTCTCTCGTTCCATTATTCCACTCCTTTGACTCTTAAAAAAATAAAAAATCGTCAATTTTATATTTTTTTAAATATTATTTAATTTAAAGAATCATGTATTCAAAATTTAAAAATGGACTGTTTAAAAATTACATCAGGCTAGTTTAAACACTTTTTCCAACCCTTTTCACACCCCAATTCAACCCCTAAGAATAAAAAAATCATAAAAAAATGACCGTGCTTTTAGACCTAAAATATTAGGGTTGATTCTGAGATTAATTAGTGCCAAAATTAAATACAGAAAGTACCATTTCCCCCATCTCTTCCGGATCACATCCTATTTCAATCCCCCAAAATCAAAAAATCCTAATAAATGATCCAACTTCTAGACATAAAATTGTATGATTTAGAATGGTTCCAGTTGATATCCAAAGACACTACGTTTAGGTTAGGAAGTTAGAGGGTTTCTTTTTTTTCATTTCTCATTATATTTGGGGTTGAAAACGAGGGTGTTCCGGAAGGGGTAAAACAATGAACCTTTTTTTATTATCTTTAGACATCACGTGGAACCATTCTAAAGCATAAAATTTCAGGTCTCGAATTTAGGTTTTTTGAAAATTTGGTTCAATTCTTTATTATTATTATTGGGGGTTGAAAACGAGGGTGCTTCGGACGAAATGAAGGAATTAAATTTTTTCATTATCTTTGGATATCAAATGGAACCATTATGAAGCATAATATTTTAGACCTGGAATTTGGGAAATTATTTAGTATTAAAAAAAAATGTATTACCTTAGGGGTTGAAAACGAGGATGTTCCATAAGGGGTAGAAGCATGAAATATTTTTTATTATTTAAAGACATCATATGGAACCATTCTAAAGGATACAATTTTAGATCTGGAAGTGAGGGTTTTTTTTTAATTTTCTTACATTTCGTATTATCTTAGGGGTTGAAAACGAGGGTGTTCCTGAAAGGGTAAAAGAATAAAATTTTTTTACTATCTTCGTACATCAAATAAAACAATCATAAAGGATAAAATTTTAGATCTGGAATTTGGTGAATTTTTTGGAATTTTTTTACATTTCTTATTATCTTAGGGGTTGAAAACGAGGGTGTTCCGGAAGGGGTAGCAGAATGAAAACTTTTTCATTATCTTTAGATATCATATGGAACCATTCTGAAGCATAACATTTTAGGTCAGGAAGTTAGGGGTTTTTAAAATATTTTTTTTCGATTCTTTAGTATTATTAGGGGTTGAAATCGAGGGCCTTCTAGAAGAAATGAAAGAATCAAACTTTTTTTAGTATCTTCGGACATCAAATGGAATCATTATTAAAAGCTTACAAAATTTCTAAAAAAGTTTTTGAGGCATATTTTGAAAAAAAATTCTTTAATTTTTTTTTACTCAACAATGAAAATTCATTTTAAAAAATCGAAAATGCTATTTTGTGGCAATTTATCCAATTTATGGAAAAGTACACGGAATTAGTCAAAACGAGGAATTTTTAGCCAAATTGCGGAATCTTTAAGCAAAAAAGACGAATTTTTCAGAAGACAGTGAAATTTTCGAGCAAGACTTTTAACATTAAAAGAAACGAATGTTTAAACCAAGAAAACAATTTTTTAACAAAACAGTTAAATTTTTAAATAAAAAACTGGAGTCATAAATGATATAATTGCTTTTTCAAGAAAATAATTAAAATTCAAAAAGTAATTGAATTTTGACCAAAAATGATATAAGTACAAAGTTTCACAATAGAAATGCTTGCAGCTTAGGATTTTAAGAATTGAAAACTTGACTTGTGGGTTTTGAAATCAAAAAAATTTTTTAAGCAATTTTATTCAAATGTTTTTGAAAATGATGAATTTTTTATTTTAAATCTTTAAAATTAAAGAATTTTAGAGAATTAGTTTGGTTCACAATTTTTTGTCTTGACTGAAATACTATTTTTAGTTGAAAATTCAACTTCTTCGTAAGAAATTCGTTTTTTGTTATTTAAAAATTTATCACCTTAGGAAAAATTGTATCTTTTTTTAGCTATAAATGCAACTGTTTAGTTAAAAAACTAGCTCGGTTTTTGTTCTGGATTCGGCTATTTTGTTAAAAATCCATTTTTCGGTTGGATTCATTTTTTTATATTTAAAATTGAAATATTTCATGTATTAATTTTCTTAAGGATTCATTATTTTCATCGTTTTGTTCAAAAATTAATCTGTTTTGTTTGAGGACGTAATTATTTAGTTAAAAATTTGTCTTTATTGGTTGAATCAACCTGTTTTCTATTTAAAATTTGTTGAAATACCAGCAATTACATTGTTCGTTGACAAATTGTTTTTTTGGTTAAATGTTTTTATTTTTTATTTAAAATCAAAATATTTTTTATGTGCAAATATTAGATGTTATTATTTTTTGTTGGTTAAATGGATGTATTTTTAATAAAAATCTAACTAGTTTTTTTAAAATTGAACTTGCTCGTTAAAAATTTGTTTATTTTAGTATTCATTATTTTAGTTAATGATTCAACTGGTTCAATGAACATCATTCAAGAAAAGTTTCCCCAAAAATTTTGTGTAATTTCGAATTAATTGGATAAATTTCCACAAAATTGGGTCTTCAAAAATTGTTTCTTTTTGTTAATGAATTTTTATCCTTAAATCAACAGAAAAATTGAACAACTTTTTATAAAATATACCTCGAAAACTTTCTTAGAAATTTTATAAGATTTAATTTAAAAAAGAATTAAAAATTGGCGAATAGTTTGATCTTAAAATCAAAAAGTTGAATGTTTCAGAAAATGGTTGACTTTTAAGCCCGAAAAAATTTAATTGAAAGAAAAATTGTTTTTAAAGCGAACAGTTACATTTGTAACAAAATAATTAAACTATCAAGCTAAAGCGAGACATTTTTAGCCCAATAGTCAAATCTTCAAGCCAAAAAGACGAATTTTTCAGAAGCTAGTGAAATTTTCGAGTAAGACTCTTACTACTAAAAAAGCGAATGTTCAATCCAAGAGGACTGATTATCAACGAAATAGATAAATTTTGAAGTAAAAAAATGGCTCATAAATTAAATAATTGCTTTATCAAGAAAATAATGAAATTGTCAACAAGCAATTGAATTTTTCACTAAAAACGATGACTTTTTCAAAATATTTGAAATAAAAACAATATAGTTTAAATGCTTCTGCCCTAACACGAATGTTCAACAAAACAATTAAATTTTAAATAAATAATCAAATTCCACAAAAATAGTTTTATTTTAACAAAATTATCATATTTTCAACATAAAAAATATTTTGATTTCAAATAAAAAATAAACCAATTTAACTAAGAAAATGAGTTGAATTTTCAACTGAAAAATATAATTCTGTCAAGAAAGAGAAAAGTTTTGAACAAAAGAATTCTCTAAAATTCACTAAGACTAAAATTCTTGAATTTTTAACAATCAGAGTTAAGCATTTTTTATTTTCAAAAAGCTTTCAATAAAATTTCTTTGAAAATTTGTGTGATTTTGAGAATCAAATTGACAAACTTTCGAATGGAATTCACGAAAATTAATAAATTTTTAATTGCAAAACTCAAAACATATTATTCTTAATTGTGAATTTTCTAAATTAAAAACTTTTCAAATTTAAATATGGACGACTGAAAAATCCCGTAAATAAAATTTCCGACACTGAAATTTCCTAATTGTAAAATGCCCAAAATTATGAAATTGCCGCAATATAAAAATCTAGAATTGGAAAATTCTCAAATAATTAAATTCCCCGGAGTTTATAATATTACCGAATTTGAAAATTTTTAGTGAGTCCAATTGCCGACCAATAATATATCTGAACTAGAAAATACTTTATTATAAAATTACCAAATTTAAGCATTAAAGAAATTCTTTTTGTTAAATATTAATTATTCACTAACAATAAAATAAATATAGGTTTCCATTAAAGAAACGAAGGTCTTCAATAGCTGCAAATTTTCTAAAATAGTTTTATGAATTTGAAATCCAAAGTCGAAAAAAATGTCCAAATAAAAATTTGTTGTTGGAAATGTGCACAATATTAAAAAATAAGCAAAAATTTCCTCAAAAATCGATTTTTTAATTATAAAGGAAGATTTTTTTTGCCTCAGATGAACGTGTTTAACAATCAATTTTTTTTTACCATTTTTATCCAATTACTATTATTTCAAATTAAACGATGAAATTTTAGAAACATTAAACATTAAAAAAATTCCATGGTGAAAATATTTGATTTTTGTGTTTTTAATACATAAAGAATATTTAATAAAGAATCATTTTGAAAATCGTTTAGTTTCCGAAATTTTTCAGTGTCCGGAATTGTATTTTTCGGAATTTTTCACTCGGACTTTTAAAGATTTATAATTCTATACTCTAAAATTGTGAAGAGTTACAATTTGAGCAGTCTTCATTTTTGAAAATGTGTAATCGCAAACCATTTAATTTTCAAGATTTACGATAGAATATTATTTAATTTTGAAGTTTAAAAATAAAAAATTAATTTAATTTTGAAGAATAAAAATTTAAACAAATTTAATTTTATAAAATTCAAATTGAAAACTATTTAATTGTTCACAAGAAAAATGATTGTCGTGCTTTTCTTCGCAGGATTAACAAATTAACATTACTTTAATCAGTTTCTAAAAATGTAAAACGTTACCAGTTTCATTAAGTAACTAAAGCTATAATTATTTTCTTTTTTAAAGAAAATTCCCCAACGCGAATAAATAAATAAAACAATTTTGAAGATTATAATTGATTACTATTTGAAAAAAATACAAATTTTAAGAAAGCTGGTCGCGTGCCAAATGCGCGCTAATTATTTTTAGTTGTTTCAAATTTAAACGCAGATTTAAAATCAGAATACTGAAATTATGCATTATGAAGGACGTGTTCTAGTTATTAGTTATTGAAACTTTTTCATACAGTACTTAATTGATATTGAGACTAAAAGAGAAACTACTTCTGTAAGAACTCAGAGGCTCCTTTGTGCATAAAATCCTTCTACAAAGTATAGTATATGAACTCTTTGAAATGCGCTTTTTAAATGAAGCCATATCGCTTCAGAAAATATTGCACTTTACTCGAGAAGAGAAAAAATTTAATATAAAAAAGTTTGTTTCATGAAAGGAAAGTAAAAGTAACACTACTTAATGATGGGATATAAATAAGTAAATTTGTAGCGATGACAATTAAAAATATATTGAATAATTGAATTTTAATTGCCTTTCTTTGTCTACTCATTCGTGAAAAAATTTCTCTCAATCTCCGCTTGGATTCGAACCCAAGTCTTTCAGATTGCCAGTCTGACGAGAGCAACTTTTTCTTAATTCAGAAATGAAAATCAATATTAAAAAAATATTTATTTAAGACAAGAAACCAAAAAAGCACAAAATTATATAATACATTTTATCTGGTCTAAACCATTACATCAAAAAGTATAATAAATAATTTTGTTAAAGCTATTAATTTTAATTAAATTCATTTTTTCTTCTGTTCATCTAATAAGAAAATTCAACTGTATTGAAACCTAATTTTTCTGTCGAAGAATCTATTATTAATGCTTTGGTTCAATATTCATCTAACTTGGTTAAACATTTTTTGTTGAAAATTAATCTTTTTTGGTAGAAAATTAATCTTTTGATTGAAAATTTATCCTTTTTGTTTAAAATGCTACTTTTGTGTTGAAAATTAATTTTTTCTGATTGAGGGTTCCTCTGGTTTCTAGAAAATTCCTTTTTTATAGTTAAATTAACTTGTTTTTTATTAAAAATTAAAAATTTTCTTTCGAAACAGCAACTATTGCATGTTTTGTTGAGAATTTATTTTTTTCGTTGAATAATCGATAACTTGGTTTTGAGATAGTCCGTATTTTTCAGTTAAATTCAACTCGAATAAAATTATTATTTTTTTTTAATTCGTACTTTGTAATTAGAATTCCATAAATCCATTTTTGTTTAAAAACTTGTATTTTTGGACGAAAACTGACGTTTTTGGTGTTGAACTTTCATCGGTTTTAGTTAAAAATTAATATATTTTGTTAATTTTAGGATAGATTCAACTATTTTGTAAAAAATTAATTATTTTGTAGAGAAAATAATCTATTTGGGTAGAACATTGATTTTTTTTGTTACAAATCTATAATTTTGATTTAGAAAATATATTTTTCTTCGTTTTTATTTTGTATTTAAAATTACTTCTATAAACAGAAAATTGTACAATTCCACTTTTAAGTAATATTTCTCTTTCTCAAGTGAAAATGCAACTATTTCATTTCAAATTCATCTTTAAGTCAACTGTTTTCTCCATTTTTCGTTTTTTGGATTAAAAACTCAACTATTTTGTTGTTAATTGGTCTATTCGGTAAAAAATTAATATTCATTGTTTCATTTAACTGCCTCATTATTCGTATTTATTTTTGGTTAAAAATTAATTTTTACAAATAAAAATGTAACATTTTTTCCCTTAATGTTTAAAATTAATCTCTTTTGGCAGAAAAAATTAATCTTTTCAAATGAGAATGTATGCTTTTTGATTAAAAATACAAATACTGTGTTGAAAATTATTATTTTTTTGGTTGATGGTTCCACTATTGTCTTGAAAACTCATTTTTTTTCGTTAATTTAAACTAATTTTTATTTAAAATTAAATATTTTATTTAAACATAAATATTTTTGGTTGAACATTCAAATATTTGGCAGAAAATTCATGTAATTTGTAGAAAAATCATCCATTGATTCATACATTGATTTTATTTGTTAAAAATTTAACATGTTGTATGAGAACTTAACTTTTTTGTTAAAAATTCCTTTTTATTTTGTATTTGAAATGAATTGTTAAACATAAAAATTTATAATCCCTCTTTTGAGTAACATTTATTTTTTTTTAGTTGAAAATTCATTTTTTCGTAATGAAAATTTATTTTCTTGTTGTAAATCTTTTTCCGTTCAAAAGTCAACTGTTTTTTCCATTCTTTGTTTTTTACCTTAAAAATTTAACTATTTTGTTGAAAATTGCTCTATTTGAGGAGCAAATTAATACTCATTATTTCATTTAACTGGCTCATAATTTGTATTTATTCTTGGTCAGACATTAATTTTTACAACCAAAGATGTAACTTTGACACTTTTTGTAAAAAATGTATTTAAAAAAAATCTTTTTCGCCGACAGATCCTTTTCACTTAAAAATAAAACTGCTTGGTTGAAAAGTAGTCGGTTCTTTGTTAAGCATTCGAAATTTCTCGTTGAGAATGTATTTCTTTTTGTTGAAAAATCAGCTGCTTGGTTTAAGGTCAAACTACATTGTAAAAAATTAATTTCATAAAACTATTCATTTCAAAATTTAACGGTTTTTTGGTGAACTCATTTCTTTGTCGTGCAAATTAATTTCTTTAATTGAAAATTAAACTATTCAATTTTTGTTGGAAAATTGGTCTTCTATGAGTCGAAAAGTCAGCCATTTTGTTAAGGAGTACTTTTTGTTGTTGTTAACAATTCATTTCTGAAATGAAAATGTAACGATTCCTTTCTTCGTTAAAAATTTATATTGTTCAGTTGAATATTCATCTATTTTGTAGAAAAATCACATCCTTTGTGGAAAATCCTCTTTGGGTAGAACTTTCAACTTCTTGGTTGAAGAATCACCATTGTAGGGATGTGAGGAACCAAATACATGATAGAACAGTCGCCGCCGAGCATTTGCGGAGTAAATATTGCGCGAGGAATAAACCTTTCTGTAGGTTACCGAAATGCTTTCAAAATGGGGAGGATGCAATTAGCTGATCAGCTGTTTTTGATCGATGGACGCCTACAGAATGGGCTTACTTCTTCGGCAATATTTACTCCGCAAATGCTCAGAGGCGACTTAATATGTTAATATTTTGAAAATTCAACTTTTTGGATTTCAAAAATAAAATATATTTCAACTCTGATTTAATTTTGGTAGAAGAAAATTCACTGATCCTAAAATTTGGATTTTTGAGTAATTAGGGCCTAGTTGAGTTGAAAAAGCATCTGTTTTGTGGAAAATTCATATCTTTTGTTGAAAATCCACTTTGGGTTGAACTTTCATCTTCTTGTTCGAAAATTCATCATTGTAGGGATGTGAGGAACCAAATGCATGATCAAACAGTCGCCGCGATGCATTTGCGGATCAAATATTGGGCGATAAATAAACCTTTCTGTAGGATACCGTCATGTTTTCAAAATGGAGAGGATTCAAAGGGCAAATCAGCTGTTTTTGCGTGATGAGCGCCTACAAAATCGGCTTACTTCTTGCGCAATATTTAATCCGCAAATGCTGGGAGGCGACTTAATGTGTTAATATGTTGAAATTTCAACTTTCTGGTTAAAAAATGAATAAATAAATTTCAACTCTGATTTAATTTTGGTAGAAGGAAATTCATTGACCCGAAAATTTGGATTTTCGCGTAATTAGGAGATGGCCTATTTGACCAGGGAGCGAACAAACCATACAAAATTTGATAAATGCAGCATCAGCGTATAATGAAACGGAACGCAACATTACATCCGTTCACTAATTTTGGTAGAGCTGTGATGTAATTTTCTCATTAATTTTGAGAGGATATTAATTTCCGGTTCTCTCTATGAATTATAATTTAATCGTGGCGCGAGAGTGATCATTTAATTGAGTCGATCGCATTAGAGGACCATCGGTCTGCTACCCATTTTGAATAAGGGTTCACTCTTCTCTCTAATATTATTATATTTTACATACAATATTAATATAAATTAAATGTTTAAAATATTTAATGAACTGTCGAACTCTTTATAATTTTTTTTCTTTTTTTAATCTTTAAAAATGATAAATTTTCTAAGATTATTTAGAAAATTTGAAAAGATTTTTCAAGATTTTAGATATGAGAAATGATTCATCATCGACGAAAAATGCAATAATAAATTTATATGGAAATCAGCTAAATTCCTCTAACGAAGACAAATCTTGAACAAAATATTTGAATCCTCAACCAAATAGTTTATTTTTAACTAAACATAATAGTTTTCTAACAAAAAGGTTAATTTACTACAAAAAATTAGGATTTTCAATAAAATAGTCACATCGTCAACCGAGTAAGGAAATTGAATTTTTAACAAATTAATTCAACTTTTAATAAAGTTGTTCAATTTTCAACTTAAAAAAATATGATAATTGATATTTTAACTGAAAAGGCTGTCAGTTTCGAATTGAAAAGATTTTAATTCATAAAAAAGGACGAATTTTCAAAAAAATATATGAATTTAAAAAAAAATTCAATCATTTCTATCTAAAATTTCTAACATTTCTATTCAAATGAGGAACTAAATTTTGGTTTAAGAAGATAAATCTTCAAGCAAAAATAAAATTTTAACTTTGAACTAAATTGTTGAATTTTTAATCAAAAAAATTTAATTTGCAACCAAATCGAGAAAAAAATAACGAATTTTCAATGAAATAGTTTGATTTTCAATCAAATAGTTGAATTTTCAACAAAGAAACTGAATTTTCAACAAATTTACTCATCTCTAAACTGAAAAAAAACAAAGAATTTTCAAAGCAATAATAAAATGTATGTCTAAAGAAATAACTTTTCAACTAAACTGATGAATTTTTTAACAAAAAAATTCGTTAAAAAAAAGTAGTTAAAAATTCAACCAAGTAATTGAATTTTGAGCTGAAAAGTTTAAATTTTGAATTTGAAAAGCCAAAAAAAATCAACTCAATTATAATTTGATGAAACAAAATTGTATTACGCAACACTAATTTTGTATAATCAATTATTTTAAAATTTTATTGGCTCATTGAATTTCAAGGTTCTATTATTATATTTTCCCTTAGATTCTTGAAAATTTTTCAAAAAGCTTTTTGAAGTTTTTAGATATCTCGAGAAAAGTATCTGAAAAATTTGTATGTAACTTTTTTATTTTACAGGTTTAAAAAAAATGCAGAAAAATTGGAGTCAGTTAAAAAGATATTTAGGACTTTTGAAAGTTTGGAAGAAATTTAAAAACATTGTATATATTTTTGTAAATCTTTTAAACATCTTGAATATTTGCAATTTCTTTGAAACATCTTAAATACTGAAATATTTTTTAAAGCGATTCAAATTTTTTCTCAATTATTTAAAAATATTCCAAGGTTGAAAAAATAGCGTTAAAATCTTCCAAATACTTTTTCGATCATTTTTTTAATCTTTTGAAATCATTTGAAATCTTTTTAAGTATTCTCATAAAATTAATTTTTCAAAATAAAAAATATATCTCAAAATTATTTGAATTTTTTCCGAAATTTTCTAATCTTGTAAAACAGAAAAAATTTGCTTTAGAAATCTTCTATTGCCTTTTTAAAAAATGTAAATCATCGTTTAAAACGTTTTTAAATCTTATTAAATATTCTTTAGTATATATATTTTTAAAGATTTTTACAAATATTTTTATATTTAAAATTATTTTATGGTCTTTAAAAAGCTCTCTGAAATCCTGAAATAAATTGAAGTTTTAAGAATTTGAAATTAATCTTTCGAAATCGAATTTAAATCATTACAAATTTCCATAGAAGTTTAATTGTCAGCACCGCTGATTTTCTTGTTGGCGGTAACGATTTTTTACTGGTACTCACAGTATCGGTATGTACTAGTTATGAATAGCATCCTTTTGTCATTTTTAAAACGAATGGTCAAAAAGTTAAAAAAAGAATTCATGCCTTTATTGTCAAAGAATCGTCAAAATCAAATTATTTGTTTTTAAGTAAATATTTCGGAATAAATTCCTGTATGAACAGAATGTATTGTCATGAAAAAAAGTTTATAGTAAAGCTGACACTGCAAAAAGTGAGAGGAAAAATTATTTGTTCCCAATTGGTAGTTCGGGTTATACTTTGCTTGAAACGTCAATATATGATATATGAACTTTCACTTTAAAAACAATTAACAATTTATATAGAAATCTGAATAAAAACATTTTCAGTAAATTTAAGACTCAAAATGAGCCTTTCAAAACGAGAGGAGCAGCAAAAACAAATAAGTTTTTCTGTGAATTGCTGGAATGCAAACAAGAATATTAAGTTTCTACTAGAACGACAAATTAAAAAAAAATACATAAATTTTCGACTAAATATTTAAAGTTCTAACTAAAAAGGTAAATTTTGTGCTTAAAAAATTAATTTCCAACCAAAAATGAAATGATTAAATTTTTTGTTAAAAACATGAATTTTTAAACAACATAAAAAGAAACAAAAAAAAATTTTTAAATAGAAAAGTTGAATTTTTAGCCATAGAAATAAATTGGCAACTAAAAAGAATCGTAACTAAAAATCAAATAATTTAATTTTCAGTCAAAAAAGTAATTTTAAATAAAAAAAGTAGGTTTGAACAAAATACTTAAATTCTCAACAAGGTAGATGAATTTTCGAATAAGAAGAATAATTCTCTACAAAAAAGTCAAGTTTCCAACTAAGAAATTAATTTTTAACGAAGCGATAGTAATTTTTAAAACGTAGTTAAGTTTTGAACCAATGAAATGAAGTTTTAACCAAAAGAAATGAATTTGCAAACGCAAATAATAATTTTGTAAAAAAAAGTCAAGTCTCAAACACATAGTGGAATTTTCAACCAAAAGAATAAATTTTTAAGAAAAAGAAAAACTAATTTCGAAAATATTAGTTAACTTTTCAGCCTCGATATGCTTCATCACACAAAAATATTAATTTTCAACCGAAACAGACGGATTTTAAATAAAAGACTTGAATTTTCATTAAAAAAGTTAATTTTTAAACTAAAAGACGCGAAATTTCAACCAAAAGCGGACAAGTTAAATGTTCGATTATTCAATTTTTAACAACAAAAAACTGAATTTCGTTAAATTAGTTTATTTTAAACCAGAGAGATGTATTTTCAACAAACAACGTAAAATAATAGTTTATATTTTCATTAAAAAATATTTGAAATTCAAAGCCTTTGAGTTCAGACAAACAGGACAAACTTTCAACTAATCTTGTGATTTTTCAAATAAAAAATATCAGTTTTCAATCAAAAATAAAATGTGCCATGAAACGCTCTTTTAGTAAAAAATATTGTTATGTTTATGAATTTCAGATCTACATATACCAGAAAAACTTACTTTACATGAAATATTAGATTTTTTCTTTTTGAGCTGAATAACTGACTCTATAACTCTATTTTATGAATAAACTATAGAATTTTATTAATAAATTATATAAGGAAAGCTAATTTTGATTTCATCATTTTAAATTTTTGTAGAATTTCAATCCGAACATATCGCGCCCTCTAGTGAATGGTAAACTCTCCCATTGTGTAATCATCAGGAATGTTAATTGTATAAATTTTTTTTTTTTAATCCCATCTGTCTCTGATGTATGATTCAGTTCAGGCTGACATTTTTTTTAGGGAATAATTTAAGCATTTGGTATTAATATGTAAAGATGAGCCTGCACAAGAAATAATAGGTCTTAAAGAATAATTTGTTTTGTGTAGTTCAGATAGACCATGAAACCTAGATTTTAGAATGTTGTCTTGTTCAATCATTATTATGTTTTTGTTACTTCAACCGGTCAAACAAATTAATTATTGATAAAAAATTAAAAAATAATTTAAAAAATAACTCAGATCAATAAAAAGGACCAAGAAGTTAAGAAGCATCCTTTATCTTAAAGAAAGTCGACATTTCGATAGACATTATGCTCTCATCAGGAATTATAATCTACAAGTCAATTTGAAGTCTAAATTAAAAATTATGTACATATAAAAATGAATTATTTACAGTAAAAACCACTTTTTTAGTTTTCAATCTTTAAATTTTATAGTGGGTATAATAATCTTAAATTTATAATTTGTTAAATGTTAGTGTGGTCATCCTTAGTAAGAAGGAAGACACTAATCTTGAACAATCATAAATTTAAAAAAATTACAACTACGATAAAACTTTGAGATTGAAAACTAAAAATATGGTTTATATAAATATTACATTTTAATATGTAATTTTTAATAGAGGCTTTGAAATTACCTGCACAAAAAAAAAACTGAGTATAAAATTTGTTACAGGAAATTTTTTAGAGTGATAAAGTTTTGTTTATCCAACTTCACGTCTTTCAAAAAACATGTGTTTGTCATGGAAAAACAAAAGAAAGTTTAACATATATTTGTGTAAAGTTTATTCTGTGAAGTTAATTTTTGTCGCAGAGAATCTTTCGTCGGAAATCGATGTAAAGTTTATCTTCTGTTTTTTCTGTGTGCTCACGATAATTCCTGACAAGGATAGTATATTGTGTCTCGAAACGTCAACTGTCTCTACAATAAAGAATCCTCGTTAACATCTTGTTCCTTTTTATTGGTCTAAAGTATGCAGCTTTGCATGCTTTTTAAACTTTTGTTTATAATTTATTTGTTTGTAAAAATATATTTGTTTAATTTGTTGTTTAAGTGAATCAGTTGTATCAAATATATAACCATTCATGTGCAGTATGTTCTTTTATTTCTAATCATATTTCGACAATCTGCGAACGTAATTTTCATTTAATATTCAAGGCTAGTTATAATTTATGATATCAAAAAATTATTTTTATTAAAAGAAAGGTTTTTCTGGCTTCAAAAATCTTTCGTGAACAATAGCTCGAAGAGGTTACAGATTTGTACCGAAACGCGCAGTTAAAAACAACACTAGACAAACAATGGTGGAAAAACTAATGATGAATATTCATTTATTTTAACTTTTTAATGTTACATTATGTCATAATTTTCAGATAATGAGACAACCGACTGACACTTGAGGCTCGTACTTCAATGGTTTAATGTTTTAAACGTAAATCTGAGAATAGTCAGCAGAGTGCTTAAAACTTGCCGATGCATGAATATTAACCACAGCAACTAATTAAATTCAAACAAGTTAGTTTCACATAGTTATGTATGTCACAATGCCATAGTTAGGTTTTACAAACTATTGAACGACTTTGCTCTGCGAGATCACGTTTGTATAACACAATCCGCAGTGTTCCGGAAAATGATACTGAAATTAGATTGTTTAAAAATAAATGTTATTAATATGATACTAGAAATAAAATTAAATAATTATAATAACAGATCAAATCCTTTTAAATAATATAATAATAACGTTTTAAATATTTAATTCAGTTAAAGGCGAAATGCATTCCATTTTCATCGCACTAGCTGAATTTTTAGAGATTTCTTCTTCATTCGAGAAAATTCTTTAGTACGTTTTCTGATTATAAGTTTGAACAAAGTTTGTGAATCTTTAAAAGATGGCCCACAGTGGGAGGAACTGCACTTTTTTTGTTAAAAAAAATGACTGAACTTTTCTCTTTTCTATTTTTTTATTAATAATTTCTTCAGTCAAAGTATGGAAAACCGGAAATTTTGTACATAAAATTTTTAAAGCTTCAGTAACTGATTAGGAAAACTTTATATCGTCTGAAATAAATATTAATGGACTTATAGAATACACATAATTTATTCATATTCCATTTATTTGTTATAAATAATTTTTGTGGCAAAATATTAAAATTTAATATTTTTTCAAATTATAATTTCCTTCAATCGTCAGAACGATTTCAGGTATTTCTTGGAATAACAAATTATTATTATTATTGGATAAAATATAACAATTTAATTTTTAAAAACTAGTTAGATAAAGAAATTCAAAATTTATCCCGTTTCGCTCAGAATTGTTTTGTTCCACTAGCAATTTTTTAAGCTATTAAACAAATGACTGCTAGTCACAAAAATATTCGAAAAGTTAACAATAACTACTGTAATTAACAATTCTTGTGACAAAATGTTTGAACTGAAGGTTTTATCAAATTTAAATTTTCTTTGATAACCAGAATGGGTACATGAATAGGTAAATTCTTGAAAATAATAAATGTTCAAAAATATTTCGTTAAAACGTAACAATCTGAATACTTTCATTCCAATAATAATGTGAAAAACTTTTAGCGAACAGAACTTTTTTTCCAATAATAGGACTATTTGCTAATTAGTTATTAAAGCGTAACAAATTTCTTTGTACAAAAATTTCAGTTTTTTTTATACTTTGAGTGGAAAAATTATTTATAAACAAACAGAGGAGACAAAAGTTCGGAGCTTCAAGCTGTTTTGAATTTAATGAACCTTATTTAAAAACAAGAAAATTCAAAATCGGACACAAATTGTGAGGCCCTGCAACTTTTATACTTCAGACTTCACGCTCTTCCACCTATTCCTTGTTCTTGAGAATTTTTATTATTTTCCCTGTTTTGAAAAAGCTGCCTTTTTCATTTTTTTGTTGTTTAAATACTAACGAAATGAATAAATCCCATTTAGAAAATTTAATCATTCTGCCTTGAAAGCTTATTTTTGGTTACAAAGCTTACAAATATATTTTTGGTTTGGAATTCATTTCGTTTGACAAACATTCGAATATTCGGTTGCGAAATTCATTATTTTGTTAAAAATGTAACTAGTTTGTTGAAATCTTGTTAATTTTTTGTTAAATATTAAATTTTAAACTGAATTCATGTTTAACATGTCCATGTTCAATTCATGTTTTTTAGTTAAAACTAAAAGTAATTGGTTAAAAATTTATTTGCCTTGTTTATAATTTGTATTTTCTAGTAAAAAAATAATTTTTTAGTCACAAAAAAAACTTGTTGGTGACAAATGTAACTATTTGGTTGATTTTTGAACTTTTTGTTATTTTTTTTTTTAATTGGACTATTTTGCTGAAAATTGTTGTTCTTTGTTAAGAGTTAATTATCTTAAAATTGATTTTTGAGATTTTTAATACATCTTTTTTGGTAGAAAATTAATATTTCTAGATAACAATTTCTCCGTTTGTTTGAGTATTCAACTATTTTATTAAAAATTCCAATTCATCTCTTCCAATTCTTTCTTCCAAAAAGAATAATGATCTATTAAAAAAGACAAACCTTTAACAAAATACATGAATTTCGAAACAGGTAGTTCAGTTTTTAACCAGAAAAGATCAATTTTCAATTTAAAATATGATTTTTCAACGAAAAATGAAATAAGCACGTTTTTAAAAGGTTAAATTTTTCTATAAAATAGTTGAATTTTTTATCCGAAAATATTTTCTGCTACAAATAATTTTCTACTAAATCGTTAAATTTTTAAGTTACCAATTTATTTTCAAATTCAAAAATTAAATTTTCTAGCAAGATAGTTCATATCTCAACCAAGAATTTAATTTCTAAACAAATAGTTTGATTTTCTAATAAACTGTTGAATTGATATCCTTTACATATAAGCTCTTAAATATATAAATATAACTTACATTGAAATATTAATTTTTCATTAAAAATATAAATTAAAAAAAGAATGAAACAGTAATATTTTCATATAAAAAAATAATTTTTTAATAAAAAAAAAACAAATTCTTAACCAAATACTTAAATTTTTGACTAACGAAGGATACATTATCAAGAAAAAAATTTAAAGGTTAAACTTTCAGATAAAAAATTAATTTAGAACATACAAAAAACGGATTTTTTATTTTTTAAATTTATGATCTATAGTTTATATGTTGTTATTATATTATTATTTATTGAACATTTTCATTTTTTCATCCATTTTTGACCAATTTGTAAGAAAGTGGTTCAACATAAGCCAAGTATTTGAATTTCCAAATAATTTAAATTTTAACTAAAAATATGAAATTTCAAAACAAGGAAAAATTAATTTTTAACAGAATAGTTAAATTATTAACCAAAAGGTTGATTTTTTTACTTTAAAACATTAAATTTAATTTTCATATTTAAGGTTGAAATTTCAAATTATCCGACTTTAAAAATTGTCATATTTTTCAAATTTCAATCTGAAATACTAAATTTCAAAATCCTTCAATTCAAAATAAAATTTCTTAATTTTGATTTCCTAAATAATAAATTATACCCATTTTTAACTCCTTTCTAACAAAATTATCCAATCTTAAACATTTTAGTCTAAAATTTTTCAATTTATAGAGATTCCGATTCAAAACTTTTAATTTTTAATACTTTTAATTTAATTTATATAATTTGAAATGTTTTTGTTTTAAAAATAAACAATATTTTGATTCCATTTCAAATATCTTTTCTACCAAATATAATCTAATCTATAATTGTTTCGTTTTGAACGCTTACAATTCAAAATCGGTCAATGTATTTGTTTTTTATTTCAAACGCTCTCAATACAAAACTAATAATTAATTATTATTATCATTGTCTCCAAATATTTTAATTCTGAAATTTTAAAAAGAATTAATAATATACTTTTAAACTGTTTATATTTTTTATGTTTGGGTATAAAATTGTAGATTGCAAGTTAAGTGAAGTAAAATATATTCAACATAAAATTGTTTTTATTATCTAAATCAATTCTAAATTGAAAAATCTACTATTTAGTAGAGGATTTAACTATTTTGTTAAAAATTATTTTTTTGGCTGACAACTTAACTCATCCACTTTTCGAAAAATATTTATCGTTTTCAGTTAAAGCTCCTACTACTTGGTTGCAGGTTAAAAAACTTTCTAAACATTCATTTTTTTGGTTAAAGATTAATCTACTTGGTACGATTTAAAAAAAAATAAAAATTCGTTATTTTTTACTTAAAAATTTATTGCTTAAACTTAAAATTAAATTACTCTATCTTTGGTTGAAAGTTCAACTATTTGGTTGCAAACGCAACTGTCTGGTTAATCGAAACTTTTTACATTTCAATTAAACTATTCGGTTAAACCTTTGCAGAAAATTGGTAGAAAATTTAATTATTTTTTGAATATTTTACTGTAATGCTTAAAAATTTTTTTTTGATTGAAAAATCGTATTTTAGTATTAAACATTCAACTGTCTTCTAAACATTTTACTTTCTTGATTGGTAATTCAAACATTTAATTGAAAATTTGATTGTTTTTTTTTTATTTAAAGATTTATCTTTGAAGTTTAAAAATTAATAAGTTTGGTTCAAAATTACACTATTTCGTTGAGAATTTGAACTTTTTGCTTGGAATCTCAACAATCTTGTTTCAAAGCCTCTTTTCTTGTAAAATTAAAATGCCTATTTTAAAATCCGTTTTCATAAAAAAAAATCGTCAATATAGTTTAAAGATTGGACTATTTGGTTAAAAATTTGACTGTTTGTGTTTAAATTTTATTCTTTTTTAAAAAAATCCGACCGTTTGGTTGAAAATTCATCTTTAAATGTTAGAAATTTAATTATTTTTCTAAACATTTGTCTCTTTTGCCTAAAAATATTAAACTATTTAGTTAAAAAATCATCTTTTTTGTTTGAAAGTTCATATTTTTTTATTTTCTTGTTCCTCCTCTGCCTCATTCCCGTACTTCTCATCGTCATCCTCCTTCTCCTCTTCCTCTTCCTCCTTGTTCTCCACCTCTTTCTTCTTCTCCTTCTCTTTTCCCTACTCCTTCTCATCGTCATCCTACTCCATCTCCTCTTACCCCCTCCTCCTCCTCCTCCTCGTCATCAAACTACCACCTTTTCGCCCCTTCCTACTCCTCCTCCTACTCTTCCTCCTCTTCATCTTCTTCCTGCTTTTCCTTCTACTCCGCCTGCTCCTCGTCTTCATCCTCCTCCTCTTACTCTTCCTACTTCTCCTTATCCTCGTTTTTGACAAAATTTAACTTTTTAGTTTGAAAACCTGACTTTTTCTTTGAAAATTCATCTCTTTTGTCAGAACATTAATTTCTTCAAATTCAAATATTCCATTAAAACGTCACATATTGCGACATGAAATCTTCAGTGCTTGATATTGAATTCAATATGGTAAATGAATATTAATTTTATTAAAAAGAATTTGATTTCCTGTTTTCTTGAAAAATTATCCTCCTCCTCATCCTCATCCTCCTCCACCTCCTCATCCACCTCTTACTGCTTCTCCTTCTCTTTCCTGTACTCCTTCTCATCGTCATCCTACTCCACCTTCTCTTACCCCTCCTCCTCCTCATCGTCAACTACCTTCCCTTCACCCCTCCTACTTTTCCTCCTCCTCCTCTTCCTCCTCTTCATCTTCTTCCTCCTCCTCCTGCTCCTCCTCTTCATTTTTTTCCTCTAATTCTCCCTACACCTCCTTATCCTTGTCCTCGTTTTTTACAACATTCAACTTTTTAGTTTCAAAATCTGACTTTTTCTTTGAAAATTCATCTCTTTTGTCAAAACATTGATTTTTTCAAATTCAAATGTTCTATTCAAACGTCACATATTGCGACATGAAATCTTTAGTGCTTGATATTGAATTCAATATAGTAAATGAACATTAATTTTATTAAAAAGAATTTAATTTCCTATTTTAGTGAAAAATTATCGTTTTTTTAGGTATTCATCAGTTGTTTCTTTTTAATTCAACTATTTTGTTGAAATAAATAAATCATTATGAATGGGATGGTCCTTCCTTTATTTTTTGGTTAAATCTATTCACGCGAGAAATTTTAATCACGATGTTTTCACTTTGTTAACTTTTTGTCAATAATTTAAAGCAGTGGATAATTTCCTCGCTTCCTGCAATAATTTAAAAAAATAATATCAGAGAAGTTTCTCTCAATTTGTGTGAAAGAAGTGTAATGAATTTTTTCAGGTAACAAATTTCTGCAGAAAGGACTCTATATTAATCTTGAAGGTGGACAATATAAACTATCGCATAAATGGGTGGAGGGAATGCACAGAAAGTCGGTGACAACAGTGATTTATGCAGCAGTTACGTCTTCGCTTTCTCCTTGTAAAATTTTATTTCATTGCACCTTTTCAAACACGATTTACGTGCTAAAAATTATATCAGATGATATCAGAAATTCAATATGCGATTTATTACTCGAATACTCAATCAGATAAATAAATTTTCGGACTATCTGATGGTCCAGATATTCAATCTGCTAACGCAAATAATATTTTGTTGAAAAATTCATTTGGCTCACTCAGAATTTCAATTTTCCAAATTAAATTTTTATAATTTGAAAAAAGGTAGTAGCAAAAAGGAGCCTAGATTTTTGCACAATTAACAAACAGTGTAATGTTTATCAGCTTTTTTTCACATGAACTAGGACCATCGACCCTTAGAAGCTTTTCAATTAGACAAAAAAAATTCATTTTTATTATAAACTAAAAATCTCGAATAAATATTTTTTTTTAGTTTTTGAACACCCTAATTCGACCTTTAATTAAATTTCGAGATCTAAAAATATAGAAATAAGTTAATAATAATGATAATTCTAAGAAATTTTTTAATATTTCTGATGTTTTGAAAAAGACATGAAAACTTTTTAAAGAAAATTGCTCTAATCAACAGATTTTACCAAAATTTTATGAAAAATGCATGTGATTTAAAAAGATATTTAAAACTTTTAGAAGTTGAGAAGATATTTCAAAATACTTCATAAATTGCAAATTTTTCAAAGTTTAAAAATGTTTGTAATCTCCTAAAAAATTCATAAATAGTTTTCAAACTTACTCGAATTATACCTACAATTTTGAATGATATTTTCAAATTTAAAAAATTTCTTTAGAATTTTACAGATTAATATTTCATTATTTATTATTTGAATAATGTTTTATTCTTTAATTTTTAGGAATTTAAAAATGGTTAATAATATAAACTGTCAGCAAACGTATTCTTCAAGAATTTCTGAAATTGTAAATTTATTAATTTTTAACAATTTTACAGCGTCGAGAAATTTTTTTATTCGGGATTTTTTACTTACCCCATTTTTAGAAATCTATTAAAATGTTTAAAACCTTTAAAATTTTATTTAAAGATTAGTTTTTTAAGAAAATTTTTTTGAATTGTCAGAGAAATCATATAAAAAATTGTTTATTCCCTTGAAAACATTCAAAATCTTTACAAAGCTTCAAAATATAATTTTGAAATTTTAAAAGCTCTACATTTTTTTCAAACTAATAATTTCTCTTAAAATTATTTTCAAACTTGGTAATATCTGTGGGAACGATTTTTAAGCTTATAACGAATTCTTTCTTAATGCTAAATAATTTTAATAAATGACTATAAAATTCCCAAACAGTTTATAATATTATTGAATAGCAGAATTCCCTAATAATAAAATTTCCGGCAGTTTATAATATCACAAAAATTTTAAATTTCCAAATAATAAAATTTCTGACAGAAAATTTCCAATTCAGTGGAATTAAAAAAGTGTTCTTTAATAAATATTATTCTTTTACAAAACAAAAATACAATAATCAAATATCTTCATTGATATTTTTTTAATGTTTAAAACTTGTAAAAGTTATTTAAAAAAATTTAAATAACAATAATTGAAGAAAAATATATTTGTGGATGAAAAATTCTGATCAAAAATATGTGTAGTATTCCACAGTATTAAAAACATCCTCAAAATTCAAAGTTTTAATAAAAATTAAAATTAAGAGAAATTTCGAGATAGATAAGTGCTGAATTTAATTTTGAAAAATTCGTTTCGAAATGTTATAAGGATCGAAAAAATTTAGCAAAGAATTTTTTTTCGTTCGTAGCTCACGCGTATTTTTTTTTTTTTTTACATATAATTTTTATACATGTATTGTGATTTTAAATTTAAAAAAAATATTTAGTAAAAAAAATTGTATTAATATTAAAATTGGAGAAGTTCATAATTCGAAATGTCTATAATTCAGAAATTTTTTCCGAGAATTTTTCAATTTGTTAATGTTATAAAATATTCAAAATGTTATTGTTTGGGAATTTTACAGTGTCGGGAATTTTATTTTTCGGGATTTTTCAGAAGCCCCCTTGGAGATTCTTGTTCAAAAATTGTTGAAATCTTCTGAAATGTTTCAAAATCTTTTTAAATATTCTCTACAAATAAATAAAAAAAATAAGAAATTACTTTAAGTTTTCATGAGATTAGTAAGAAAATTGATTTATTGATTAATTTAATTTTTTGATTTATTTTATTTATTTATTTTATTGATTTATTAATTAATTGTCAAAAATGAACATTTTGTTTATTATTTTATGAACATTTTTCAAATTTGTAATGAGTAAATTAATATTTTTGGTAAAAAATTCATGTTCTTGGTTAAAAACTCAATTACATAGTTTAGTAGAAAAAAATTAATTAATTAAATTTTTTTTTAAATTGGTCTGTTTTGGTTAAAAATAAATTTTTTTGGTTAAAAATTGAACTAGTTTGTTGAAAATTATATTTTTTTAATATAACTTTTTCTATTGAAAATGTAACGGCTTGATTGTTACTTTGCAAATTTACCGTTTTTAGTTGAATATTCATAATTTTTTGGTCACAAGTCAATGTTTGTGGTTGAAAGTTGAACTAATTAATTAAAAATTCATGTTTTGATAGTGAATGCATCATTTCAGTTGAAAATCGTTTTTTGTAGAAAATTAAACGTCTTACTTGGGAATTGATTATTATGTGGCTTAAAATTGATCTGTTTTGTTAAAGATTTGTCTTTCTTGGTAGAAAATTAATCCACTTTATTTGAAAATTCAACTTGATAGTTAAAAGTTGAATTATTTTGTTAAAAACTTGGAAATATAAAATTTTAAATAAATTATTTAAAATTTTATATTTCCAAGTTGACATTTTAAGTGTTTGGTAGGAAATTCAAGTATGTTGTGATTAAAATTTCATGTTTTTGGTTCCAAATTCAACTATTCAGTTAAAAACAAATCCACTTTATTCAAATTCAAATAATTTAGTTAAAAAGTATCCAAATCAGTTGAATTAAATTTTTTGTTCGAAATTCATCTTTTTGGTTAGGGATTCAACTATTTTGTTGAAAAATCGACTTTTTGGAAAAAATATGAACTGTCAAATTTCTCATTTAAAATTCATTTCTTTTAGTTAAAAATTTATCACTTGGCTGGAAATCTAACCATTAAGTGGAAAATTAATGTTTTTGATTTAAAAGTTTAACTGTTCGATTTAAAGTTGATTCATTTTACTGAAAATTCAACAATAACAACAACAAAAAAGTAATCCAAAGTGTTCCTATGCAATCGTTTTTGGAAGCCAAAATAGCTGATAAATGTAAATTTTCTTTATTTACCTCTAAAGATACACTTTTTCCACCTAGGGCGAAAAAGTAAATTTTGTCGTCTCTATGACGTTATCATTCTTGAAAACCCTACTTCAGTCCCAATTTACAGGTAAAAACAAGATCTGATTCATGCCTGAGTTATAAAATTAATTCTTAAATGCCTGGCCTTGTATATGGTAAATTAAAAAATCATAATAAGCTCCATAAAGTATCGTGTATCCATTTCTTTCTGAAATAAATAAGTTTCACCCATGCGAGTGATTTCTGTGCGATCCTGAGAGATCGCGAGGGATAGATAATGGGCTGTGAAGGCTGATGGATGATAATAAAGACAGAGAGACAAGCTGCTCTCTGGGATAGGTTTGAGGCCTTCGCCAGAGGCAGAGGAGGCAGAGGCAGAGACCATATTCTCGTACTTGTTGGCTTTGAGAGGAAGAGGGAAATAATTCTGGTGAACGCCCTCGACGCCTTGACCTCCTCGACCTCTGCTGGTACCCAGGAGACCTGGGACCAGATTCCTTCAAGACGATGGCTAGTTACTATAGGCATAGCTCCAGCGAAGGCTCATAAGTACCATGGTACCTACCTTCTTCCTTTCCTTCTTTCTCTCTTTCTTTCTTGCTTTCCTGTCTCTTTACCCCCCTCTATCATCTTAACTAGATACCGGATACATTTATCCTCCCCGTACAACTATGAGTCTCTGACCTTGATTTTTCCTCAAAAGCAGATAAATGATTTAAATCCTATTCTTGCGTCTTCATTTTTCTTCCCAACAACTTCCTGCTATCTGAACAAGCCTCCTTTTCTTTACTACATATATTTTATAGGTACGGCAAAATGCACACGAACTGCTGCACGTTTTTTGCACAACATAGAAAAGATCAGAAATGTTTTGGAATAATTCATTCCTATTCAAAAATTTCTAAACATTCCTACATTTTTACTAGCAGGATAGGGCCCACGGGATATAGGTGATTATTAGGGGAAAAGAGGGGAAAAATAGAAAAAGTGAAGGGAAATATCAACAGGGAGAGTAGGCGTATCTAAGGAAGAGGAAGTAGCTACGTGAGGGAAAATTAGGTAATGAGAAATAGGGGAAATGAGAGAAAATAGAGCAAGGGGAAGTAGGGGGAGTGATGGGGAAAAGAGCGGAGTAGATTAAATAGGGGAGAGTAAGTAGGATAAGTAGAGAAAATGATGCGGAGGCATGAGAAGTAATCACAAATGTGGAGTAGGAAGTTTGGAGAAGGGGAGTGTTCGGGAAAGAAGGTGGGAAGCAAAATTGAACCTTGGCTTTTCCTTGAAAGTAGATAAGGTATTTTGAATATTCAAATATTATTATTATTCAAAAGTTTCAAATATTAAATTGTACATACCTTGAGAAACTCTTCCTAACTGTAATATTTCTAATCTTGAAACAAAATGCACATGAGAAAAAGAATTAGAAAATAATTGGAATAATCCATTCCTACTCCAATATTTCTTAACATTTTATAATTTTTACTAACAAGAAAAGGCGAACGGAAAAGTGATGGGAAATTAGGGGAAATTAGGGAAGTGGAAGTTGGGAAAGTGAAGAGAAATATCAAGAGGAAGAGTAGGCGTAACCAAGAAAGAGGAAGTAGGTACGTAATGGAAAATTAGAGTAGAAGAATTAGGTGAAGTGAGAGGAGATAATGGAAGGGGAAGTAGAAGAAGAAAGGGAGTAAAATAAGGGAAGGGACTATGAGAAGGGAGTGGAGGCAAAATAAAGGTGTATAGGATGTGCTTAGAAATGTGGGGTGCGGAATTAGGAGAGAGGGAGAATTCGCTGAGGAAATGAGGGGAGGAGAACGCTATCCACACAAACCTCCCCTTTATTTACTAGGCATGTACTTTTTTTATAAATATGGTAAAACGTACGCGAACTGCTGTATGATTCTAGCTTAAGTACACATAAAGAGCATTATATTTTTAATTATACCTTCAAAAATTATTCTTATAGTTACTGTTTTTAATGTTTTTACTATCAGGGAAAGGCTAACGGGGAAGTGAGAGAAAATAAGGGAAGAAAAATTTGGGGAAATTAGGTGCGTATAATAAAGTAAATTGAAGTTAAATATTAGGTGAGGTGAATAGGACAAACGAGAATAGGGGACTAAGGAGAAACATAGGGAAATATAGGATTATAGGGGAAAGGAATTCGGAGAAATAAGGAAAAGAGAATTAGAGACATGAGGGGAAATGTCAGGAGAAGAATCAAGGAAGTGATGAGAGAGTAGTAAGAGAAATAAGGAGAGGATGAGTAGGGGCGTGAGGGGAAATTCTGAAAGGAGACCTAAGGAAAGGGAGGCGAAATGATAAAAGAAAACGCAGAAAAAGTGAAAAAAATGAAGATAGGGAATTAGGGAGGTATAGGAAGTAAGTGAAAATATCGGGCGGGTAATTACGACAAGAGGAGTATTACTGGGGGAAGTAAGGGGAGGAGGAATTAGATGAAGAAGAAGAAGTTGGGGAAAGGAAGGAAGAAGCAAAAGTTAAACCTTAATTTGTCCTCTAAAGTGGATAAATGATTTAAATTCTCTTCTTGCCTCCTCATTTTTCTTCTAGGTCATGTTTTTTATCTTGGAATAAGAAACGCATGAGAAAAGAGATAAGAAAAAGTTTGGAATACTAAAGGGAACTTTTAACTCACAATTAACAAAAGGATTTCATGGAGAAGATCGTTGGGAGGGAAGATATGTCATGTAGGAGAAGATGAAGAGAAGTACGCGAAGTAAGAGGAAATGAAGGGAGGGGACGAATGGGACATAATAAGAAATTATGGTAAGGTAAGTAAGAGAAGTGGTGGAAAATGAGTAGAGAGAAATTAGAGTAAATGATTGAACGGAACTATGGAAAGTCAGGGAAAATAAGGTGGATGGAGAAAGTGAGAAGAAATTATTTGAGGAAGGGAAGAATTTGAGGAAGGGAAAAGAAGAAAAAGTTAAAGTGTGAA
The DNA here is from genome assembly GCF_010883055.1 of Belonocnema kinseyi. Taxonomy (NCBI): domain Eukaryota; kingdom Metazoa; phylum Arthropoda; class Insecta; order Hymenoptera; family Cynipidae; genus Belonocnema; species Belonocnema kinseyi. The sequence continues at coordinate 140,553,345 of NC_046659.1, read as the reverse complement.
GAGGCGCAGTAGGGATACAGAAGGGAGGTAGAGGAATGTATGGGGTGGAATTAGAAGACATGGTGAGGAGATAGGTATGGTATTTTACAAGAAGTCTTGAGAGATTGAAAACAATTTTATGGATTTTAAAAGGGATCTTAATGCTTTTCAGATATTAACCATTTTCATGCAGTTTTTAAAACTTTCGAAATTTTAAATCATTTAGAAGGGCATTGTAACAAATTTTATAATATTTCCGACTACTCAGGTGATTTCGAGGAATTTTAAAAGCAATTATAATGCATTTTAAATTATTACAATAAGGAATTTAAGTAAATATTTTAGAATTTCACAATTTTGTATAGATATGAAATATATCAAGGGATATCAGGAAATGTAATCAGATAATTATGGACTTTTACGGGATTTCAAGGGATTTTATAGTAATTTAATGGATTTCAAAGAATTTATTCACAAGGACAATTCTAAAAAATATAAACAAAACGGATGCTGTTTTAAAAAATTTCCTAGAATTTCAAATTATTTATCCCTTGAAAAACTTGAAATCATTGAAATCTTCGAAAAGCTTATGAAAGTTCAATTTAAATGTTTTGGAATCTTTTCAAATATCCTTAAATCATTAAAACCCTCTTTAAATCCCTTCAAATCATGAAATATTTAGAAAATTTTATGGAATCTTTATCTTAAAAAAAATTAAATAGCTTAAAGTTTTTGGAACTGTCTTCAGATATTTAATTAACAATATTTTTAAATGGTTGCATCAATTGCCTGAAGTTTTTGGAATTTTTAAGAATTGGATAAAATTGATTAAAATCTCTTAAAGTTATTGAAGCCCTTAAAAATGAATTAAAATTTGTTTAATTCAATTGTCTTAAGAGAATGTCAAAGATTTTTTTACGTGATTTCAAGGGATTTCGATAAATATAAAAATTTCTAAGCCTTGCATGTATTTGGTCAATTCCAAAGATATTCACTACAATTGAGGAATTTCATAGAATATGTAAAATTTTAGAATATTTCAGAAGATTTAAAAGAATTTTAGAGGATTTTCAAATATTTAAAAGGATTCTAAAGAAATGTTAATAGACTTAAAAGTACTTCTAGTCGTTCTAGAAAATTTTCCGAGTTGGAAAACGGGATAAACAAAAAAATTAGTGGCCAATTTTCGTATAGTAAAAAAAATATAATTGACCGTTAATGTAAAATGATCAAAAGTGATTTTATTCTTAGTGTGTTTTGCAGTGGAGGAGAGAGGGCGAAGAGGAAGCAGTGGGAACGATTGGAGGAAAAGTAGGGAAATGATGGAAGTGGAAGAAGTGGGAAATATGTGAAGAAAAATGAAGGGAAATGAAGGAGAATGGTGATAGGGAAATAAGAGGTGAGTAGGAATGATGAGAAAAATGTGGGGAAAGTGCGGCTAGATAAGAAAAGGGGAAGTAGGGGAAAGGACTGCATGGATAGGAGGTAAATTAGGTAAAATTAAAGAAGCGAAAGTATAAAAGTAGGTGAAATTTAGAAGGGCAGAAAAATAGGTAATGAGGCAGGGTAAATATAGAAAGTGAAAGCAAATAAAAGATTTGGAAATGAGAAAATAGGCTAAAGGAGAAGTGGAAGGAAATAAGAGAAGGGAAATTATGAACAGTCTTGAATGAAAAAACATAGGAACCGAGATGAGAGGGAGTGAGAGGTTAGGAGATGTAAGGGAAGCTCAGTGGTGTCAAAAGCGCGGATATCTCTGGTATGCGCGGTAGTGATTCTGTTTATTTTTAAATTGAAGCTTGGCGTTATATAACCTAAAAATACCCAGGAATAAGTACTTCGCATGCCAGAGATATCCGCGTTCTGACACCAATGGGGAAGATGTAGGGTAAGGAAGTCAGGCAACAGCAGTGTTGGCTGGTAAAGTGAGGAAATGGGTAAGTAACTGAAAAACCAATTGGGGCGGTGAGAGGAAGTAGAAAAAATAATGCGAGTGGAAGTAATGGGAATTATTAAAGAAGGAGTAAGGGAAATTATGAGAGTGAATGTAGTGAAAATTATTCGAGGAGAACAAAGAGAAATTATGTTAGGAAAAGAAGTGAAAATGATGGAAGAGGAAGTAATAAGGAATGAAGTAGAACGAAAAAAGAGACAGTATAAGACAGTTCAGTAAAAGAAGTGCTAAGTGAAGAAGTAGGGTGATGAAGGGCGAGGAAATAAGGAGTTAGGTGATGTAAGGGAAACTGTAGGTAAGGGAATTAAGCAAAAAGCAGTATTGGGTTAGAAAGTAGGGAAAAGCGTGAGTAAATGAGAAAGTAATTGGGGAAGGGAGAGGAAGTATGGGAAATGTAGGAAGGGGAAGTAAGCGAAAAGCAGTGTCGGCTGAGAAAGTGAGGATCGATGGGAGGCGAATTAGGGAAAATGAGGAAGACGTAAGTAAAGCAGCACGAGAAAATTAGCAGACGAGAAATTTATGCAACGTATGTAGGGTAGCTGAAGGAGCTCTGTGGAAAAGAGAGGATGGTAAATAAGAAACGGGGCAGTAGGAGAGGTGGTCGCAAATTTTGAAAGGGGTAGTAGAGTAATTAATCGGCTAGGGAATAGGAGAACTGAGGGTAGCGGAAATGAGGGACAGAGGATATACGCGGAAATTTTGGTTAAGGAATTAGGCTAAGTTAAGTATTGACTATGGAAATTAAGAGCCGTGGAAGTAGTTAAGGAAATAATTAACTTAAGTGGGGGAAAACGTGGAATGATGGGAACGAGTAGTGAAAGTGATTGGTAGAGAAGTAATGGAAATGATGGAAGAGGAATTAGAGAAAATCATTTGAGGAGACGTAAGGGAAATGTAGGTAGGAGTTGCAGTGAAATTTATAGGACCAGAAATAATTAAAAATGATAGATAATAAACCTGAATGAGGGAAGGGAAAGCAGAGCAAGTAAAAGAATTGATAGGAGATAAATAATTGGAAATGATGAAAGTGGAAGTAGGGAAGTAAAAGAAACTGAGGGGAGCAGATGTACTGGAAATGAGGGGAAATGAGAGGACGGTATATGAGAAGAGGGGCGATAGGAGAATTAGGTGAAAATCAAGGTAGAGGAAGTACGGGGAGTGATGAGAGGGAATATAGAGGACTTGTAAGGGTAGGGGCAGAAGTGAAAATTATTGAACAAAGAGTAAGGGAAATCATGGGAAGGGAAGGAGTTGAAATAATGGAGTGGATTGATGGAGAATTATAAGAAAATTTAGCTCAGTGAGGGAAGAAAAAGCAGACCAAGTAGAAGAACTGTTGTAAGATTAATTAGAGGAGAAGAATAAAGCAGAAGTAGGGAAGTAAGGGAATATGAGGGGAGGAGTAAAAGACAAAATGAAGGAAAATGAGAGAAGAGTGAATGAGGAGAAGGGCGGTGGAAAAAGTAGGCGGAAATGAGGATAGAGAAAGTATTGAAAATGATGTAGCCGGAACTAGAGGAAGTACTGGGTTAGGGGAAGTGAGGGGATAGGGTAAATGAATAGATAAAAGATGTGAGGGAATAGAAGAAGTGAGAGAAAACGTGTTCAGGGAACTAGTGGAAGGAAAATGATCGCTAGGAAAGTGAGGAGACTCGGAAATTTTTCAGAAAGAAGTTCAGACATGAAGAGGTCGAACGAAGGTTAAAGTGCGGCCAGAAGATGTAGGGGTGGAAAGGGTAGAAAGATAATGCAGGGGGAGTATGGGAGATAAAATTGGAAGTTAGATTTTGTGTTGAAGTTCTCTGCAGACGCTAATTCCTGAAAGTTTGTTAGGAATTTAAAGTTGGTTTTGTCAATCTTGCATAACGATATCCATACATTCTAAAGGTGTTTAAGGCTCAAGCGAACTCCCTGTAGAGTTTGGGCTAATTAGTAATTACGGGCACATATCTGAAGCTCCTGAAGGTTCTTACATCTGAGATTCCCATCTACTTGCTCGATTGCCTCGGTAACGAAGAGATTCAACCTAACATTCTGGCATCCTTCCATTTCTCTGCCCCTGGCTCCTCTTCAGCTTTAGCATCAGCTTCACTCCCATTCTCATTAACGATCGTGTACAAGTGCATACACGACGAAGAAAGGTCGAAGGTTCGCAGCGAGTTTTCTACATCCTCGCGGAAAAAGGGAAAATGGAAAGAAGCAAACTTTTGCGATTCTTGGAACACTTGGGGGCACTTGAGATCCTTAAGGTGTTATTATCTGTCTATCTCTCGTCGTGAGATTATACTCGGCATAGACATAGAGCACGCACAGTAAGTTGGTGCACGTAACTTGGCATATAGTACCTTAATTTCGTTCTTTTTCTTCGGATGAAATGCACGTAATTGTAATGGAGTGCAAAAATTCCAGTCAGAGAGTTCAAAGCTGCTATGAGAGAAGGATGAAGGATGGAACTCTAAATTACGAGATATAAAAATATTAAATACGAAATCTGGAATGTTAAACGTAAAGAGAAGTAGGATACCGCAAAGTGCTCAAAACCGGGAATTTTCTGTTAATAAGAGACTGCCCATTAACTTTGAGACCACCCTGAAATAGAAAATGATCGTACAGTAGATAATTATTAATTAAAAATAATAATCTGTTTAAAACGATTTATTTTATTTTATTAATAATGAAGACTTGAAATTTGTGATTATAATTAAATTATCAATAATTATTTAAGGTGTATTAGTGCTTTTAATCAATAATTATCTGAAATTTCTACCAAAAAAGGAGAATTTCAAACTCAACAAGACGAATTGGCAACAGCAAGAAAAATTAATTTTTAAATAAATATTTGTTTTAACAACCGACTGGTTGAACTTTTAAGCAAAATATGATTTTTTTAACGAAATAGTTTACATTTTTAAGCAAATACTAACTTTCAGGCCAACAAGACTTATTTTTTCTGAAGCAATTAAATTTTCAACAAAAGCATTAATTTACTACTTTCAAAGATCAGTCTTTGAATCCAGCCGAATAAATTTTTAATCTGACAGTTTAATTTTTGACTAAGACAAATCTCTTCATCAAGATAGTTAAATTTTCAATGTACGAAAATGAATTTTTAGCCAAACGATCCCATTTTCAAACAAACAAAATTATAATTGAACTAAATAAATAAATGTTCAAACTAGAAGGATAAATTTTATACCAAATAGTTAAAATTTTCAATTGAACAATATATTTTTTCATGAAAAATCAAGCCGTCAAATCTTCAGTTTAAACAATTATTTCTGATTAGAAAAAAATTTAAACAAGTTGAATTCAAACCAAAAACACGATTTTTTAGCCAAATAGTTGAATCTTATAAAGAAGGAATTTTTATTAAACATGATCAATTTTCGAATGAAAAAGACGAGTTGTTATCATAATAAGTGAATTTGATATCAAATAGTTAAATTTTTAATTTATGAAGTATAAATATTGAACTAATGATGGAAGAGTTTAATTTTCAGAGAAAAAATTTATTTTTCGAAAAAAAAAATAATTTAAAAAACAGTAGAATATTTAACCAAATAGATGAATATTTAAAAAAAATTAATGTTAAACAAATTTGTTCAAATTGACCTAAGTTGTTATATTTTTAATTAAATATGATGAATTCTTAGCAAAATAATTGACTTTTCAACTAAAAAGATGAATTTTTACTGAACGAATTAATTTTCAACCAAAAACAAGAGTTTTCAATACAAAAAGGATTGATTGCAATCAAGAAGATTAATTTGTTAACCAAAAATTTCCAGTAATAGAAAAAAATCAAGCTAATATCATAAAGATAAATTTTTAAACAAATCGTTAAATTTTCAATAAGAAAGACGAACCCTTTAAAAAAATAGGTGAATTTGCAACTAAAATGATGAACCCTAAAAAAAATTTACAATGACCTATCTTTGATCAGGTAGTTTATTTGTAAACAAAAAAATATGAATTTCCAACGAAGCTGATTATAATTAATAAAAAACCAAATAGTTGCATTTGCAACTAAAAAATATGAACTTTTCACCAGGAAGATTAAGTCAAAATAACAAATTATCAACAAAACAAAAATTTTAATAAAAAATAAAAAAAAGTTAAATTCAACCCTAAAGACAAATCATCAAAGAAACAGTAGCACTTTAAACTAAAAGTTTGACTTTTTAACAAAAAATTTAATTTTTTACAAAATTATTAAATTTTCATTAAAACAGTTTAATTATCAACCAAATTGTGAGAACTTTTAAATCCAAAAAGAGAAATTTTTAGAAAACTGGTGTATTTTCAATTAAAATGATGAACGCTATAAAAATGTTAATTATTTTATTTTTAATTAATCAGTTGATTAAAAAAAAAGGTTTCGCAACTAAAAACAGTAATATTTTTCATTTTAACCAAAAACGATTTTAATAAAAAAATAAAAAAACAGTTTAATTCAACCCTAAAGACGAATTATAAACAAAACCCTCTTAACTAAAAAATGTGATTGTTTAACAAAAAAGTTAAATTTGTACAATATTGTTAAATTTGCAATAAAAATAGTTTAATTTGTTACCAAATTGTAAACATTTTTAAACAAAAAAGGCGAAATTTTTAGAAAATAGGTGAATTTTCAACTAAAATGATAAATATTAAAAAATGTTAATTTAATTTTAACCAATCAGCTGATTTTTCAACACAAAAAAACAAATTCGCAACGAGAAAATTTTTATTTCAAACAAAAGATAAGTTAATAAAAAATAAAAAACAGTTGAATTCAACCCTAAAGCCGAGTTTTCAACAAAATAGTTAAATTTTCAGCAACAGCAGATAAATTTACAACCCAACAGTTGCATTTTTAACCAAAGAGAATGAACATTCCACCAAAAAGGTTTCAAAAATCAGAAATTTTTGAATAAATTATGTTGCTCAGTTTTACTCGAGTTCTTTATAGAAAATTAAAAATAGTAAACAAATGTCATTATATTTCATAGTTTCATAATTTATTTACAATAATGTTGTGTGGTTTTAGCGTTTTAAACAAAAAATGAGTATTTTGAAAAAAAAAATTATTAGATTTCAAAGAAGATTTACAATTCTGAACAATTTCATTTTATGTTGGCATTTTTCATCGGAAATTATTGCTTTTTGTAAAACGAAATTACCAATACTTAAAAGAATATATATCATATTTGCCAAATTTAGGTTTTGTGAGTAAAAAAAAATTATAATTTTCGGGCAATTCTACATTTTGTCAGAAATTAATATTTTTAATTTAAAAAATAATATTTCACGTTACAAAAATGATTATTTACAGATTTTATAAATTTTATTTGAAGAAATTATATTTAAAACTATTTTATTAATAAAAAATAGATAAACAAAAACAGCGCAGGCCGCGAGAATCGAACACGCAACCTTTCGGGTGTGAAGCAAAAGCGCTGCTGTCTGAGCTACCCGTCGTTGTGTTTTTTTCACGCCAAACTGTATATAACTTTTGACCAATATTTCAAAATTGATTTTCTCGCAAATAGACAAAAAGTGCGTATTGCAATTTTGGCGAAATAATTAAAGAAAATGTTTTTTAAATTAATTAAAAAAATTAAATTAAAAAAATATATGAACCTAAAATAAAATTTACAATTTACGATTTACTCTTGTAAGCAAATTTTATAATAAGCAGCATCTGTTGTGTTCTGGATTATTATTTTAGTGGCACGAATTGTTTAGTCCGTGAGGCTTATAGGCTTCTCGAGAGATGTACCCTAATTACATCGTTCGATGATGCATGAAACTGTGCTCACGATTGGAATATTCCTCAGCGAATCCTGTATGAACCAATCTCCCTTGACGCGTGGATTATTACAAAACTGACGAGCAATCCTCATACAGAAATTACGTAAGACGATTTTCAATCAAAAAGTAATAAATTTTTAACAAAATACATAAATAAACAAAGAAGTTAAATTTTCAATTGCCAGAATAAATTTTTAGCAGAATATAAAACGAATTTTCAACAAAATGGTACATTCAAGTTAAAAAAAATTAAATTTCAATCCAAAAGAAAACAAACTTTTAACAAAATAGATTAATTTCGAAAGAGTGAAAGGAATTTTCAATTTAACCAATAAATCTTCAACAAAAAAATGAGTTTTTAACTAAATAATTGATATTTTAAATAAAAAGATGAATCTTCAGTTCACAAGATATACTTTCTACCAAAAAGCAAAAAAAAAAATAAATTTTCACCCCAAAAGAAAAAGGATTTTAAACAAAAAAAATCAACTGTTATTCGCTTGCAAGTTTGAGCGCACCTAGGGCGCGCGACGGTTGAATCTCGCGCTTCGTGCTCGATAATAGGTTACCTCGCGCTTCACGCTCGAACATAATTACACCTCACGCTTCGCGCTCGGATATTTATTCTTTGCATTTAGAAATACTTTTAAATTTAAAGAAAGCAGCGAATTTTCATTTTCTAATGAAAATAAAACCAAACAAAAAAATCAATTTACAACCCAAAAGAAAACCTATTTTTAACAAAATAGATCAATTTGTAAGCAACGAAAAAATTCTGTAATTAAAATAATCAATCTGTAATAAAAAAATTAATATTCAAAATCAAATAATTAATATTTTAACCACAATTATGAGTTTTTAATTGAGAAAATTAATTTCCAACGGAATAGAAAACGAATCTTTAATTAAATTCATGTATCTTTAAAAAAGAACAGAATTTCTAACCATGTAATTGATATTTTGAACGAAACGATAAATTTTTAATTAAGAAGATTAATTTTCTGCCAAAAAGCAACATATTCGTAACAAGATAAATGAATTTTCAACTGAAAAAGGTACATTTTAATTTAAAAAAATTAAATTTCATTCCAAAATAGAGTAAAATTTCAAGAAAATAGATCCGTTTTAAACCAAAGAAAATAAATTTTAATCAAAATAATGAATTTTTAAGAAAACAAATTTTTAACTAAATAAATCAATTTTTAATTATAGGAAAAAAATGCAAATACAATAATGAATCTTTAACGTAAAAATAAAATTTTAACTGAATAATTAATAATTCAACCTCAACCATGAGTTTTCAATTAGGAAAATTAATTTTTTACCAAGATGCCACGAATTGTTAACAAAATACATGAAATATCAACAAAAAGGTCGATTTTCAATCAAAGAATAAAATTTTTAGATAAAATAATAAATCTTTAACAAAAAATTTAATATTTATTCAAAAATATAAATTCTTTACTAAAAAGCAGCCAAAGAATTGATTTTCAAGCAAGCAGAAAACGAAGTTTCCACGAAATAGTTCAATTTTTAATCAAAGAAAAAAGTGTTCCATTAAAATTATGAATCGTCAACAGAAAAAAATAATACTTATGCAAATGATTAATATTTGAACCAAAACTATCATTTTTCATCGAAAATGATTCATTTTTTATCAAAATGTCAACAATTTTTGAGAATATATTTGAATTTTCAACTAAAAAAAATACGTTCAAATAAACAAAATTTTAATGTTAACCTGAAAGAGAACAGATTTTCAGCGAAATAGATCAACTTTTAACCAAAGAAAAGAATTTTCAATCAAAATAATGAATCTTTAACAACAACAACAGAAACTAATTTTTACCCGAATAATGGATATTTCGGCCAACAAGATAAATGTTAAATTGAAAAGATTAATGTTCTACTGAAAAGCAACAAAAAAACTTAATAGAAAAATAATTTTCAATATATTGTATCAATTTTTAAACAAAAAAAAATTTTTTGAATTAGAGTAGTGAATCTTTTAAGAACGAATTTTTAACCAAATAATTTATATTTTTACAAAAACGATAAATTTTAAATGAAGAAGATTAATTTTTTTACTAAAAAGCAACAAATTTGTAACAGAATAAAAGAATTTTTAATTTTAAAAAGTTAGATTTTAAGTTACAAAAACTAAATTTCAATTTAAAGGAAAATAACCTTTTAACAAAATAGATCAGTTTTAAGCCAAATAAATTAATTTTAAATTAAAATAGTGAATGTTCAACAAAAAATGAATTTTTAAACAAACAAATAATATTTCAACCACAACGATGAGTTTTTAATCAAAAAATTATTTTTAACAAAAAAGTTCAATTATTTAACTAAAAAAAACATAATTTTTGATTGAAAAAATAAATTCTTAAAAAATAAATTTTTAAGCAATGTATTTAAATTCAAATCAGAAAAATTAATTTTTAATACTCAATTTTAACTCTCTACTACAAGGAAAGGCAAGAATTGATTTTCAGTCCAAGTAGCAAACCAAGTTTCCACTAAATAGTTCAATTTTTGACCAAAGAAAATAATTTGCAATCAAAATTATGAATGTTAAACAAAAAATGGATTTATAACCAAATTATTGATATTATAACAAAAGCGATGAATTTTTAATTAAGAAGAATAATTTTTTACCAAAAAAACAATGTTTTTAAAAACCAAATTTGAACCACAGAAAAGAATTTTGAATTGAAACTATGAAATTTTAACCTAGTGATCAATATATTAACCACAAAAATAAATTTTTAATTAAGCAGATTGATTTTCTATCTAAAAGCAACGAATTTTTAAGAAAATACGAACATTTTCAGCAAAAAATGTTACATTTGAAGTTGAAAAAATTTAATTTTAACCCCAGAGAAAACGAATTTTCAACAAAATAGATCAATTTTGAACAAAAGAAAAAAATTTTTAATCCAAATAATAAATCTTCAAGAAAAAGTCAATTCTTGTCAACCAAATAATTGATATTTCAGACAAAAAAATAACTTGTCAATTAAAAATATTTTCTACCAGAAAGCAACAAAAAAATACATTTTTAACGCAAAAGAAAATAAATTTTTAAGAAAATAAATCAATTTTTAAACAAAGAAAAGAATGTTTTTTTTAGAATAATGAATAATTATTCTTTCAATTACAATAATAAGTTTGCAATTCAGAAAATTAATTTCCAAGCGAATAGAAAACGAATTTTCAAAGAAATCTTTCAATAATTTTCAATTAAAGTAGTTAATCTTTAACAATAAAAGAATTTGTAACGAAATAATTGTTATTTTTCCCAAAAAGATGGATTTTTAATAAAGCAGATTAATTTTCTACCAAAAAGTAACAAATTTGTAAAAAATAAATGAATTTCAAACTCAAAAAGGTACATTTTAATTAAAAAAAATTAAATTTCAATCATAAAGAAAATTAACTTCCAACCAAACAAAACAGTTTTAAAGCCAGCAAATTAATTTTTAATGAAAATAATTGATTTTTAAGTGAAAAACAACTTCTTTTAACAAAATAATTGATATTTCTACCAAAAAGAATAATTTTTAATTAGAAATAATAATTCTATACTAAAGTGCAACCAAATAATTCATTATCAGCCCAAAAGAAAACGAATTTTCCACAAAATAGATCATTTTTTACCAAATGAAAGAATTTTCAATTCAAATCATGAATTTTTGAAAGAAATGGATTTTTAAGCAAGTAATTAATTGTTTAAAAAACCATGAATTTTCAACCCAAAATATTAATTTTTTACCGAAACCATGAATTTTCAATTAAGAAAACTAATTTCCAACCGAAAAGCAACAAATTTTTAAGAATAGACATACATTTTCAACTAAAAAAGGTACTTTTAAAGTTAAAAAATCAAATTTTAACCCAAAATACATGTATTTAAAATTAAGAAAGGTACATTTTCAATTAAGAAACTTCATTTTCAAACAAGCAAGAAAACAAAGTTTCCACGAAAGAGTTTCAATTTTTACCAAAGAAAGTAATTTTCATTTAAAATCATTAATGTTTAACAAAGAATGATTTTTTAAATAAATAATTGATATTTTAAAAAAACGATGAATTTTTAATTAGGAAAATTAATTTTCTACAGAAAAGTAACAAATTTTTAAACAAAGACATACATTTTTTAATAAAAAAGGTACATTTCGAGTAAGCAAATCAAACTTTCAACCAAAAGAAAATAAACTCTTGAAAAACAAACTAATTTTGAACTAAAAAAAAAATTAATAATTTAAATATTGAACTATTAACATAAAAATAAATTTTCAACCAACTAATTAATATTTGAACGATGATAATAATTTTGCAATTAAGAAGGTCAATTTTTAATTGAAAAGCAACAAATTTTTAAGAAAGAACATACATTTTTAACTTAAAAAAGTTACGTTTCAAAAAAAATTGTCACCCAAAATAAAACGATATTTAAAAAAAATAGATCAATTTTGAACAGAAGAAAAGAATTTTCAATAAAAATAATAAATTATAAAAAAAAAAAGAATTTTGAATTAAATAATTGATATTTTAACGAAAAAGATGAATTTTTAATTCAGTAGATTAATTTTTTACGAAAAAGCGGCAAAAAATTAATTTTTAACTCAAAATTAAACGAATTTCCCACTTAGTGGGATCAATTAAAAACCAAATTAATTTTAAAATGAAATAATTAATATTTCACCCACAACCATGAGTTTTCAATTTTTAAAATTAACAAAATACATAAATTTTCAACTAAAAGAAAGTTACATTTTAAGTCGAAAAAATTAAATTTCAACCCAAAGAATTTTAACCACAGCTATAAATATCCAATTAGGAGATTAATTTTCTAGCAAAAATCAACAACTTATTTAGAAAATGCATAAATTTTCAACTAAAAAAAGGTATATTTGAAGTTAAAAAATTAAATTTTAACCCAAAACAAAATGAATTATTAACAACATAGATCAATTTTTAATCAACCTGTGTGGAAAAATGGAGGGGGCCCCCGTCAAGGTCCACATGGATTGCCCTCATGCCTTGTGGAATCCATGAGGGCTGTCCAGACGTGGTACCGTACAGCTACACTCTAACCATATGACAAAAAAGTTATATAAAAAATAAATATTAATTGATTGCGATTATTTTGTCTCTTTTTCCAATTATTTATCATTATACGACGTTTTGTAATTGTACAATACACGAACTGTCAACAGAAATATCAATAAAATAATTATTAAATGAATAATTTAAATCGATTACAATTTTTCTTCGCGTAATATTTGGTTTTTTTACGTTGTAGGCTAATTTCAAAATTTTTACAATGACAGGAAATGAAATTTTTAATTAACATTTAAAATTCTTCATAAAAGATGTAACTTAGAACTTTTTTCTTTAAAAAAAAACCAGGAAAAAATGTCTTTTCGGGACAGATGTATTTATAGTTTTTTGAAATTTTAGAATGCATAAACCATATTTTAAAACTTATTTCTCATGTTCATTTTCTAGGATATAAAATATTTACCCTTTCTCCATGGAACATCCATATTGTCAGAGTTCGAATTTCAAAAAAGTGTAATCGAATTTTTGTCAGAAAATCTTTATTTGTAAGTCTGAACTCATGAATCCTTAAAATTAGTAGTTTCAAAAAAATATACGTTTTTTGGACTTTGAAATTAAAATCGTTGACCCGTGAGGGCAACAGAGCTGGGTCCCCTGCGGGAGCCCCTATGGAACATCCATATTGTGAGAGTTCGAATTTCAGAAAAGTGTCATTCAATTTTTGACAGAAAATCTTTATTTGTAAGTCTGAACACATGAAACCTTAAAATTGGTAGTATCAAAAAAGTATGCGTCCTTTGAACTTTGAAAATTTGAATCGTTGATCCGTGAGGGCAACCGAGCTGGGCCCTCGTCGGGGACCCTCATGGAACATTCATATGGTGACAGAATTTCAGAAAAGAGTCATTCAATTTTTGACAGAAATTCCTTGTTTGTAAGTGTGAACTCATGAAACCTTAAAATTTCTGGTGTCAAAAAAATATGCCTCCTTTGGACTTTGCAATTTTAATCATTGATCCGTGATGGCAACCTAGCTGGCACCTCTGCGGATGCCCCTATGGAACATCCAAATTCTGCGATTTCGAATTTCAAAAAAGTTACATCCAAGTTTTGACAAAAATACGTTGCTTGTAAGTCTGAATTCATCAAACCTTAAAATTTGTAGTGTTGAAAAATATTTGCCCTTTGGACTTTGAAATTTAAATCGTTTATCCGTTAGGGCAACCGAGTTGGGCCCTCAAAGGGGGACTTTATAGAGTTTCCACGCGTGGAACATCCATGCGGGCCCCTGCCGGGGGCCCTCATCCTAAGGGGTCTCAGAGGGGCTTTTTCCACACGGTAAAGAAGAAATTAAGCATTTAAAGGAATGAATTGTTAACAACTGAAAAAATCAATTTTAATCAATAATTGATATTTTAAACAAAACGATAAATGTCCAATTAAGAGCATTAGATTTTTGCCAAAAAGCAGCAAACAAAATAAATTTCAAAGCGAAAGAAAAATAATATTTAACAAAAAAGATCAACTGGTAATCGAAGAGAAAAATGTTTAATTTAAATATTGAATTTTAAAAAAAGGTAATTTTTAACAAAATAATTAATATTTCAACCACAACCATGATTTTTCAAATTGAGAAAATCGAGTAGAAACAGAGTTTTAGATAAAATAGTTTAATTTATAACCAAAGAAAATAATTTTTAATCAAATTGATCAATTTTTCCAAAAAAAAATTAATTCTCAACTAAATAATCGACATTTCAACCAAAACCATGAATTTTCAATGAAGAGGATTAATTTTTTTTACAAAAAAGTTACCCATTTCAACCTAAAAGAAAAAAAATTTTCTAACATAATAGATCAATTTTTAACCAAAGAGAAGACTTTTCAAGAAAAATATTAAATCTTTGAAAAAAGAATGTTTAATCAATGATTTATATATTACTAAAAAGATGAATTTTCAATTAGGAAGATTAATTTTCTACCAAAATGAAACGAATTTTTAACAAAGGACGTGAATTTTCAACTGAAAAGGTTTCATTTTCGACAAAGAAAATTAATTTTCAACTAATTTAAAAAATAATTGCCAACAAAATAGTTCAATTTTTAATCAAAGAAAATAATTTATTAATTAAAATAATAAATCGTCAACAAAAATTGAACTTTGAAACGTATAATTGCTATTTCAACCAAAACAATAAATTTTAAATCAGAAAGATTAATGTAGTAACAAAAAACCACGAATTTTGAAACAAAGAAAAGAATTTTCAATCAAAATGATAAATGTTTACCAACAAAAATTAACTTTTAAAATAGATTAATAAATTTTAAGATAGGTGGAGATTCAAATGGGTAATTTAATTTAAGTAGAAAGATTAGGTAAAAAAGTTTTCGGTACAGCAGGGCTGGCCAACGCAGTTTCTCATGGGCCAGGACGAAAGACAATTTCGACTATCGCTCTAAAAAGGGCGCAGTGTGCGAGTACTCAGTCGCGTATATTGCGCAATATTATGCGTTCCAATTGGAAGCGGTTCAGGCGGGATTGATGACTTTTGAGATTGATTGCACGTAATGTACATTCTTAATATGTAAGTCTAATGCTTGAGAAATTTTATAAAACTTTGCGCACACTATTTTTTCAAATTTGTGACACTATTCTCACTATTTTCCATCTTTGAAGTTAGTTCCAGCCGTTAAAGTCTTATTTTCTCTGCTAAGAAACTATATTTATTAAGGAAAGTTGCAGGGAAATCGTATTGACAAAATCGTGCAGGAAATATGAAATGCTTTGATCCTCTCTATGTTTGTCAAACTGGGTAGTAGAGGAAAAGGAAAATATTTGATCTATTGTTAGTCATATAGTGTGCATGTAGTTATATGATATATGACATATACTTTCTCAGATTCTGAATAAGGACAAAAAATCTATGGCTGGGTTTGTGCAGAAAGTAGTCTCTTTTGTAAAAATTAATTTTTCTTAACAGAATACCTCACTATTATATATTTAGTTAAAAAGTATCTTCTTTAAGTAAAAAGAAATTTAGTTAGTTAATAAATTATCTTTTTTATTTGAAATCGTATTTTTTTGGTTAAAAATTAATTCTTTCAACTGAAAATTTTAATATTCTCTTTTTAGGTAAACAATATTTTTTTAGATAAAAAAATGTATTTAGTGGGTTAAAAAAGTAATCTTTATTTGTTGAAAATTCTACTTTGTACATTCTCATCAGAGAAGGTATTAGATTTGTGTAAAATTTGATCACCCCATTTTTTGTCAAATGACCACGTTTCGAGACCCCCTGAATCCGAAAAACCGGTTTTCATGAATATGTCTGTATGTCTGCCTGTCTGTATGTCTGTA
>NC_046659.1:140534331-140537091 GCF_010883055.1 Belonocnema kinseyi | reverse complement strand
AAATGATAACCCTTAATTATAAAAAGTTATTTTATAACAAAAACATTCAACTTTTAACCAAGAAGTAGAATTTTCAACAGAAAAATGGTCTTTTCATTAAAGTCTATTAATTTTCTTCCAAAAATAATAATGCTTCAACAAAATACATGAACTTTCAACAAAATATATTTTTAAGTTAGGTAATTAAAAAAAAAGAATTTTTAAGAAAATGGTTCAATTTGCAAACATAAACATGAATTTTCAACTAAAATGATGAATCTTCAACTAACAAAGTAAATTTGAAAACAAAGGAGTTCAATTTTTAACTGAAAGGGATCAAATATTATCTCAGTAGTTGAACTTTGAATTAAAACAGATCAACCCTTAATAAAAAATTTAATAATTAATATTTTATCTGAAAAAAGGTGAAATTTTTAATCGAAAATAGATGAATTCAACCCACAAAGTCGAATTTGTAACTGAACTGTTAAATTTTCAATAAAAGAAATTAATTTTTAATTGAAGTGATGAAATTCCTAAAAAAAAAACGAATTTTTAACTAAAGAGATGAACTTTTAACCAATTAGTTGAATTTTTAACCAAGATTATGAATTATATACTGAAATAAACGATTTTTACCTGTAAAAAAGTACTTTTTGCTCCACAATAAAATAGTGAATTTTTCTGTTTTGAAGATTAATTTTTAATTAAAGAGATAGATTTTCAACCAAAATGATGAATCTTTAATATAAAAATGATTTTTTTAATATGGGTTTTCGATCAACTAAATTAATTTTTACCTAAAAAAATTCTTTTAACCCAAAAATAGTATAGTAAAATTTTTAGTTAAGAAAATTAATTTCTGACCAAAAAGAGAAAATTTCAAATAAAATGCTGCATCTTCATTATTCAAAATTATTTTGTTGACCAAAAACTTGACTTTTTAGTCAACTAAATAAACTTTCACCTGACAGGAAATACTTTCAACCCAAAAATAGAGTTCACATTTAAAGTAGTAGTTACATATTTAACCAAGATTATCAACTTTATACTAAAAGAAACGATTCATCAACAAAATATATAAATTAAAAAAAAAGTAACATATTTAACAAAGAAAGATAATTTATAACCAACTTAATCGATGTTTACCTTAAAAAAAATGCTTTTCACCTAAAAATAGAATAATAATATTTTCAGGTAAGAAAATTAATTTCTAACAAAAAAGATGAGTTTTCTACCAAAATGCTGAATCTTTATCACAAAAAATTGTTTGAAAAAAAATAGTTTAAAATTTGACGAAGTAGTTAAATTTTTAACCAAGATTATCAACGCGCGCTCGCAAGTTTGAGTGCGCTTAGGGCGCGCAAATGTTGGCTCTCGCGCTTCGCCCTCGATAATATATTTATCTCGCGCTTTGCGCTTGATAATATTTTAATCTCGTGCTACGCGCTCGATCTTCCTGCATAAACTTTTAAAAACTAAAAATGATAGTATCGACAATAGTAATTTGGTGATAGTGAATTCTCTTTTGTTAAAGCTCCTTCGGATTTAACGAACACATTCTCATCACGTATCTCGTGCTTCGCACTCGAGTTGATCCCTGAAATTTTATATCATTCACTTAATTGTATATTGTTATAATTCGTAACTTGCATTAGTATTAAAACGGACAAAGTTTCAATGTCCAGTTTAAAAAAAAGCGCATTCTTTTCATAAAAATTTGTTATTAAACGTTTTATTGCCATTTTTTCATATTGTCCGTTAATTGGCTCATAAGGTTTTTTTTCGTGCGTTTTTCGGAATTTTGTAAATAACTCTAATAATTTTTGATTTTATGAGAAAAATCAATAAATCAATTGTTAGACTTTTTAAATACTATAAATAACCATACAGAGAATTCTTAAATTATGAAAAAATTTCCTCAAAAATATTCAAGATGATAGAATGATTTTTTCCAAACTTATCGTGCTCACAGACATCAATAAAAACGTTTTTGCTCTACCTCAGGTAAAAACTTTTCGTCTATTTATTTTGGCTTAGCTTGTGTCGTGTTTCGAAAAATTTGATTGATGTATTTTCAATGTTTTTTTTATAAATAAAAGAAACAGTATGTGTCATCTCAAAAAGTGAATAATAACAAACCTGTAGATATTTTTTGGGTACAAAATGTTTGTCATATCATTTTTTCCCTATCTTACCTAGTTTGACCGGAAAATGCAATTTTTGATTTTTGATTAGTTTTTGTGCGGTCAAAATTTGAATTTTCAATTTTTCGAAAAAATTCGAAATGTTGATATGATAATATTGTAGGGCAATCAAAAGGTAATATTTTTCTTTTCAACTACTATGAACAACTGTACACAGAATTTTTGAATTATGCAAAAAGGTGTAGCCGAAAATTTTAAAAATGGGCTCACTTTTTAAATTTTTATCCAAAATGGCTGGCTAAATAACTCGAGCTTTAGTTTCGGACACTAAACGAGTGTACCAAAGGGCAATATAATAGATTAATTTTTTTGAAAAGTTAGCGTGTTTACAGATAGGCAGATATACATACAGACATACAGGCATATATACAGACAGGAATACATACAGACACACATACAGACATACATACAGACATACAGACACACATACAGACATACATACATACAGACATATATATATATATATATATATACTTTTAAAAACTAAAAATGATAGTATCGACAATAGTAATTTGGTGATAGTGAATTCTCTTTTGTTAAAGCTCCTTCGGATTTAACGAACACATTCTCATCA
>NC_046659.1:140505157-140534231 GCF_010883055.1 Belonocnema kinseyi | reverse complement strand
TAAATTAACTATCTAACTTAAAAATGTATTTAGTAGGAAACTAACAGCCTTTAATGAAAAGACCATTTTTCTGTTGAAAATTCTACTTCTTGGTTAAAAGTTAAATTCTTTTGTTACAAAATAACATTTTATAATTAAGAGTTATCGTTTTAGTTAAAAATTCATGTCTTTCGTTAAAAATTTAACTATTTTGTTGAAAATTCTATTTTCCTGGTTGAATTGAACTGTTTCGTATTTAAAATAAAAATCATTTTGGAGTTGAGATATTAATTATTGCATTTTTTGTTGAAAACTTCTACTGCTTTGTTAAAAATTAATTTTTTTCAGTTAAAAATTGAAATTTTTTCAGTTAAAAATTCATCATTTAAGTTAAAAATTCATCTCGTTGGTTGGAAATGCATATTTTTTATTGAAAATTCAACTGATTGCTTTAAAATTCAATTTTTTTTTTAAATTCGTTTTTTAGTAGAAGAATTATTATTTTAGTTTAAATATAATTTCTTTGAGTACAAATTGAACTAATTGTTAACATTTTTTTTATTTAAATAAATTCTATTAGCTGAAAACTTTACTATTCTACTTTTGGCTTAAAAGGAATCTTTTTGATTTAAAAATTCAATTATTCGGTTGAAAAAAGATCTTTTTCAGCAAAAAATTCAACTATTTTGTTAGAAATTTATGTATTTTATTAATGATTTTTATCCTCGAGAAGTGACCTTCTTTGACGAAAATGCATCTTTTTGTTTGAAAATTAGACTATTTGGTTCAACGCTCTTTTTTTAATTCATTTTTCTGGATCAAGATATATCAGTTTAGTGAAAATTGTATCCTTTTGTTTATTTTTATCTACATCGTTAAGACCTTATCTCTTTGTTTAACATTCTTTAAGGTAATAATTTATCTTGTACCATCAAAAATTCAACTATTTCTAGTATTTTTCAGTATAAAAATAATAATATTAATTTAAAATGCATCTTTTTAGCTGTCAATTTAACTACTTGGTGAAAGTTGAACCCATTTGCTAAAAAGTGATTTTTTTGTTGTTGAAGATTCATCCTTTTAGTTAAAAATTCATCTCGTTGTTTTAAAATTCAACTATTTTGTTGAAAAGTTTTTTTTTAATTACAAATTAGGTCTTTTAACTACAAACTGTATTATTATATTTTTGATTTAGGAAGCATATTTTAAATTTAAAATAGAAAAAATAAAATAAAAAAATTAAAATTAAAATTAAAATAACACATTTTTTAATAAATGATTTTAATTTAAAAATGTAATTATTGGTTTAAAATGTATCTTTTTTAGATTTACCTATTTTGTGGAAAATTCATGTATTTCATTGAAGATTTTTTTTCTGTAGAAAAATAATCATCTTTCATGAAAATTCATCTTTTTGCTTAAAATTTATACTAATTTTTGCAAAATTAAAATTTTTTAAATTAATTTTTTACATTTTAATCCTAATGAAAAGGTATTGGTTTTTATGCAAAATTTCACTTTGTTGGTTTTCATCGAATCTTTGCGTTTTGAGACCCCCGGATTTAGAAAAAATTATTTTTATCAGCTCTTTTGGATGAAAATTCAAAAAGTGAGCGCATTTTCAAAATTGTTGAGACCATTTTTTTTAATTTTAAAAATCTGTGCACGGTTATTATTAGTAACCAAATGACTTTCTTTTAGTAAAAAGAATATTATCAGAGTTATAGCATTATAAAAGTCAAAAAAGAAAAAACTAAAATGAACATTTTAAGCCTAACAATGCATGATTTAAAAAAAGAGAAGAAAATCTTTAATTTTTGAAAGCCCTAAAAGTTTATTTAAACAATTTTTTCAATTTCGTGGAATACTAAAAAATTAAAATTTTGAAAAGATCTACAAATTTTTCTCTAATCACTTTTTGATAGGACGCGTAGGTTTTGATTTAAGTCGTAAAAAACAAAATTTAAATTTAAAAAATTAAATTTTTGGACTAACGACACAAGCTACAAAGAAAGTAATAATGAGACAAAACTTGTTTATCCAAGAAAGAGCTACAAATTTTTGATTATTTTTTTGATAAGATGTGCAATTTTGTTTTATTCGTAAATAACAACATTAACAAAAAAAAAATTAAATTTTTGGACATACGACATAAGCTATGAAAAAAAAATAGACAACAGTGGCTCGTACAAAAAAAAGCGTCAAAGATAACATTCAAAATAAAACATTTTAAGTTTTTGAAAATCGACACAAGGTGTGAACTAAAATTAAAAGACAAAAGTTGTTCACCCGAAAAAGATTTATAAATTTGTTATCATTCATTTTTTAATAGGACGAGTAGATTTTCCTTTAATCGTAACACAAAAAATTGAAAATAAAAGATTAAATTTTTGGAAAAAAGACACAAGAGACGAAAAAAATTAGACGAATGTTAATTAAAAGAAGTTACAAAAATATATTACAAATTTACAAATTTGCCTAGAACAACATTACGAGATGCGTGATGAGAATAGGTTCGTTAAATCCGAAGGAGCTTTCACAAAAGAGAATTCACAATCACCAAATGTCACTTGTCGATGCTTTGACCTTTAATTTCAATTAAAAATTCATCTTTTGGCACGGAAATAATTTTTCAGGTGTTTTTTTGCTTGGTAGAAAATTCATAATTTTAGTCAAAAATTCATCTTGGTTGAAAATTGAACAATATTGTCAAAAATTTCTCTTTTTCAGCAATGACATGATATAAAACATCTGCATTATCTAATTCTGATAAGGAAAAAAAATCCGATAGTTAGATATGTACAGAAAGTAGTTCACACTAATAAACATATATATGAGATTTTCAAAAGCACACCTTGCTGATAAAAGTGGAAAGGCTCAATAAGTCGATCATCTCTTTATAAACCCTAGAGCTGGATATAGATCCAGCATTCCAGAACTTCATCATAGCAAATCCAATTACTCGAACGACATCTCTGTCATATTCCATAATGCAGAGAAAACTGATAAATTGACCTGCGGAGTAGATTTCACTTTATATAACCTCTTTCAGCGTTATTGCCATCATAAGTAAAAACTCATTTTTTATCTTGTTTTTTAGGAAACTATTTTAAACTAATAATAAAGAATTTGATTTTATATGTGAAAAAAAGATCACTCTTCTTCGCGACACTGGGAATCGAACCCCAGTTCTACCGATTGCCTGTCATTTCCTAAAAAAAATTATTTTTTATCAAAGCAAGAAAGTTTTAACGAACGAGATAAATTTTCAAGTTCAAAGATGAATTTTTAACTAAAGTTATATATCTTACATAAAAAAAAATGAAAGTAAAAATACGTTTAGCTTTGAAGCAGTTAGTTGAATATAACTGTTTTTACAGAAAGAGAAATCTTGAATCAAATACAATAAATTTCAAAGAAAATAGTTGAATGGTGTGCCAAAAATGTGAATTTTCAACCTAATTATTGACTTTTTTCAAAAAATAAATTTTTCAGTTTATAGAATTAATATTTAATTAAAAAAGAAATTTTTTAACAAACTAGTTAAACTTGAAAAAAGATAATTTTATGGCTCAAACGGTAAATCTTCTAACAAAAAAATTAAGGTTGAACCAATTAGCTCAATTTTAAACTAACGATATGAATTTTTAGCCAAAAAAATGAATAACTAACTGAAATTATGAAACTTCATCCAAAAAAATTATTTTTAACGAAATATAGTTTAACTGGTAACCAAATTCTTAAATTTTTGAACATGAACATATATATTTAGAAAGAAAATATATTTAGAAAACATATATTTAGAAAGATTAACATTCTACCAAAAAATACAGTTCTTAAAAAAAAATACCCGAATGTTCTACCAAACAGTTCAATTTTCAGTTACATAATGAATTCTCAATAAAAAAGCCGAATTTT
The DNA here is from genome assembly GCF_010883055.1 of Belonocnema kinseyi. Classification (NCBI taxonomy): domain Eukaryota; kingdom Metazoa; phylum Arthropoda; class Insecta; order Hymenoptera; family Cynipidae; genus Belonocnema; species Belonocnema kinseyi. The sequence continues at coordinate 140,530,334 of NC_046659.1, read as the reverse complement.
CGACAAAATAGTTGAATTTGCAACCAAAGTAATGAATTTTCAAGTAAGAATTAGAAATCTTGACTAAATAAAAATTCATTTTTACCAAAGCGATTCAATTTTTAAGTAAGCCGTTAAATTTTTGAAAAAAATATTTCAGCCATACAGTGAACTTTTCAATTTTTAACAAAACAGTTCAAATTTTCACCAAGAAATGGAATTTTTAAGCAAAAAATGCTTTTTCATCAAAGCTAATTAATTTTCTCTAGAAAAATGACGATTCTTCAACACAATATATGAATTTCCAGAAAAATAAAATTTTCAGTTACATAATTAATTTTTAAGAACAAAAAAAACGAATTTTCCACAAAATAGTTAAATTTACAACCAAAATGATGAATTCCCAACTGAAATTATGAATCTTGACTAAGAAAAAAATGATTTTTTGACAAAGCAGTTAAAATTTCAACTAAAAAAGATGAATTTTTAACCAAGTAGTTAGATTTCCAATTTTTTACAAAAGAGTTCAACTTTGGAGCAAGAAATTAAGAAATTAAGGACTTTGCAACTAAACTGATGAATTTTCAGCTAAAATGATGAACTTTGAATGAAAGAATGAATTTTTAACAAAACAGTTTAATTTTCAATTAAATGCTTAAATTTTCAACTAAAAAAGATAAATTTTCAACCAAGTAGTTAAATTTCCAATTTTTGAAAAAAGAGTTCAACTTTTGACCAAGAAATTAAATTTTCAATAAAAGAAAACGAATTTTCGACAAAATAGTTCAATTTGCAATGAAAGTGAGGAATTTTCAACTAAAATTATGAATCTTGACTAATAAAAAATTGAATTTTTAATAAAGCAGTTCAATTTTCCAATTAAGTGGTTAAATTTTGAACTAAAAAAAGGTAAGGTAGTTAAATTTTTCATTTTTGACAGAAGAGTTCAACTTTTAATCAAGAAGTTGAATTTTTAACCAAAAAGATGCATTCTTTTCAAAGGTGATTAATTTTTCTCCAAGAATAATAATTCTTTAACAAAATACATGAATTTTCAACAAAACAGAATTTTCGATTTGGTAATTAATTTTTAACAAAAAATGTCGTAACTTTTTGTTAGAAAATTAATCTTTCTAATTAAAAGTTAATTATTTTAGTAGACATATTGATTATATGGTTACAAATTCACTTCTTGTTAAACATTTGTTATTTTAATTGAAAAATTATTTTATTTTCAAAAAAATTGAACTATTTTGTTCAAAATTCGTTCTCTGTTTGGTTGAAAATTGAAATATTATTTTTAATTTATTTGAAATATTTTTGGAAAATCCCTTGCTTTTTATTTAAAAAACGTCTTACGTACTTTTTGAGTGGAAAATTAATTTATTTTGTTAAATATTCGTTGCTTTTGGCTATATACATAATCTATTTGATTGAAAATTTATCAATTTGGTTAAACTTCCATTTTTAAAGATTCATTATTTTAATTAAAAATTCTTTTCTTTGGTAAAAAATTGATATTTTTTATTGAAAATTCGTTTGTTTTTTAAGTGAAGAAACCAATTCCCTTGTTGCTTTTTTATAGATAACTAATATTTTTGATTGAAAATTTACCTTTTTTGTTGAAATATAAATTAATTTCTCAAAAATTAATTTTTTTGTTAAACATTGATTATTCTATTTGAAAATTATTTTCTTTGGTAAAAATTGAACTATTTTGTTAAAAACTTGTTTTCTAATTGGTTGAAAATTAAAATGTTATTTTAAATTTATTAAATGTATTTTTTTTAATTTGGCGCTTGTTGGTCAAAAATCGTTTCACGTACTTATTTAGTTGAAAATTATGTTACAAATTCGTTGCTTTTTGGTAGATAATTAATCTTATTAATTAAACGTATAACAAATTCTTTAAAATATCAATTAGTTGGTTTCAATTTGTATGACCCCTTTCAGCGTTATTACCATCATAAATAAAAAGTTAATTCGAATCATTCTTTTTAAGAAACAATTTTAAATTAATAATAATTTATTTAATTTCATCTGTGAAAAAAGATCCCTCTCCTTCGCTTCGCTGGGAATCGAACCTAGGTCTACCGACTACCGGGCGAGCGCTCTCACCCCTAAGTTGTTAGTAGGTAGTGGAAAGAGCTCCTGTCTAAAAATTGGTCGACTTGGGTTCCATTCCCAGCAGAGTAAAGAAGAGAGATTTTTTCACAGATAAAATTCAAATTAAAAAATCTATGCATTTTGTTGAAGATTCCTCTTTCTTAATTCAAAATTAATCTTCATATTTTAATTTTTTTAAATTTGATCGCTTTCTTAAAAAATAAAGTTTTTTCTAGAATTGAATTTTTTCACTGAAGACTTATTATTACAATTAAAAGCTTATCTCTTTGGTTCAAAATTAAACAATTTTTTTCTAAATAAATTTTTTCGATCAGCAATTGAACTGGTTCAGTTAATAATTCCTTATTTTACATAGTTAAAAACTTAGCTCTTGAAAGTTCATTCTTTTTTGTTAGAAAGTATTCTATTATATTTCTGTTTAGTAATTTCTCTTTGTTTATTTAAATTTAAACTGTATTGTTAAAAGTTTGTCTTTATGGTTTGAAAATTTATCTTTTTGCTTAAATTCAACGGTTTTAATTTAAAAATAAAATCTGTTTTGGTTGAAGATTCTATTACTAGGTTGGAAGTGAAATTTTTTTGTTGGGAGTTAATTTTTTTATTTAAAAAATTCACACTCTAGCAGAAACTTTATCCCTCTGGTTACACATGTATTTATTTCGTTAAAACCTTGATTTTTTTGGGTAAAAAATAATTTTTTTTCAAATTAAATATATAAATATAAATATTTGATTTCATAAAAATGGATTTACACAAGGCAAGAGATTGTTAAAAAATGTTCTTTATTGTTTTTTTATCATTTGTTTATTACCACAGAGCTACAGCAATGTTAACAATGTTAGAAAAACAGCAAATTTCTAGCAATTATATGTATAAGAGAAGATAGTTTTTAATGCACGTTATTTATTTAAATTGTTTAAACAATTGTTTTTTTTTCACTTGAGCGATTGTTACCAGCCTTTAAATAAAAATTTTGCAAAGAGTGAAAAATTGCAGAAAAAAACTACAATCTTCTGTCATTATTTTTATAGTAAATGTGGACAGAAGTGAAATATTTTAGAAAAAAACGCAACTTTCTAGAATTATTTAAAGAGAATATTATTAAAAATAATAGAACATTCTATTGGAAATTATGTTTTTGGAGTTACATAATTATTACGTTAGTCTATTTAAAAAAAGGAAAACAAGCAGAAAATTTTAGAAAAAACTGCAACTTTCTAGAATTATTTAAAGAGAATATTATTATAAATAATAGTAGGTTGGTCAACTCTATCTAATTAAAAAATAGACCAAAAGTGGTAACTTTTAGACAAGGTGTAACTTTCAAACATTTTTAAAAAGAAAATTAGTGAAAATAATAATAAAATGTTTTAAAAATTATGTTTATTAACTTTAATAATTATTACCTTACTCTAATTAAAAACGGGACAAAACGTCAAAAATTTTAGTAAAAGCGAAAACTTTTCGTCATTATTCAAAGGTTTTATTATCATTATTTATGATAAATTATCTAAGCAATTATTTTGGCTAAATTTGATCAATTCATACTCAATTTATATAAAAATTGAACAAGAGTAGAATCTCTTGGAAAAAACTGCAACTTTTTAGCATTATTTAAATAGAATATAATTATAAATTAGTAGATTGTTTAAACAAATATGTTTATTACCTTTAATAATTATTACCTCACTCTAATTAAAAAACAGGACAAAACGTGAAAAGTTTCAGAAAAAAACCCAAAATTTTCTGTCATTATTGCAAGGTTATATGAATATTATTTATAATAAATTGTCTAAACAATTTTTTGGGTTGAATTTAAATAATTTCAATTCACTTTATGTGATTAGGGAACAAAAGCGGAATATCTTAGAAAAAACCGCAACTTTCTAGCATCATTTAAAGAAAATATTATTAAAAAAGTAGTAAATTGTTTGAACAATTATGTTTATTAACTTAAAATAATTATTACCTCACTCTAATAAAAAAAGACAAAAAGTGGCAAGTTTTAGAAAAAATTTAATTTTCTAGGATTATTTAAAGATAATATTTCTCTAAATTATATTAAATTATTTATGCAATTATTAATGCAAAATTTAATTCATTACTCGTTTGTTCAATCTAAAAAGTTGCAAAAAATTTTTAAATTTCGATTAAAAACCCGACTATATTGTTTTAAAAATTAATGTAAACTTTCAGTTTTGTAGAACATAATGCAATACATTTTGTTGGAAGTTACCATTACAAAGCATCCCCTTTGCGGAAACATAAATAACTTTTCCCTACCACTGAAAATGTTTGATATGATTCTGGTTTCTGTTTTTACGAGAGAAAACTGGCATTATAGAGAAGAGGATACAAAGTATCCAAACGACCGGGCATACTGAGACGGAAATGATACCCAATGGAATCTACCGATCCGTTACACAATGTCGTAAAATCGTGAAGCGGCGATACCCACACGTTTATGGTCCACCGTAAAGACGATATAACTTCAACGAGAATTTCGCCGAAGATAGCATCTTTGGGTTGTTGCCCTCTTTTTCTTTTTTCCATCACACGTAAAAGAAATGATTTATCCATTAGTTGTTGAAGTAATAGAAAATAAGGATGACTAGTAATAGAGTGAGTTTATCCAACAAAATTTATCTATTAAAAAATTTATTAAAATATACTAAAAAGAAGCAAAATAATTCATTCGGAAAAGGGGGTTGCAATAAAAATATTACTATTATTACAGGTATGTTGCCCAACAATTATCTGACCCAGGTCCCTGAATAATATCTCTGACAATCACCCGAGATGAAAAGCTTCATAAAGTCACCTTGTCAAGCTCTCCCCTCGGGTCTCATGGATTTTTCGTACAATTTTTGTTGATACGATTTACTTCATCTAAACATATTTCTTTCTTCACATTCTAGAACCGCCTAAACAATCTCTAAATGTCCAAACTATCTCAACATGCCCAAAATTTCTCAGAATCTAAATTATCTCAACATACTTAAATTATCTCGATATACCCAAATTTGTCAACTTGCCCAAACTATTTATACATGTAGAAATTATCTCAAATTCCCAAGCTATATCAATATTTCCAAATTATCTCAACATGCCCAAACTATCTCAACATGCCAAACTATCTCAACATGTCAAAACTGTCGCAACATGTCTAAACTATATCAACATGCCCAAACAATCACAGCATTTTTAAACTATCTCAACATGCCCAAACAATCTCAACATTCCAAGCTATCCTAACATGCCTAAACTTTCTCAATATGCCAAAATCTAAAATCAAAATCTAAATTATCTCAACATACCCAAACTATCTCGATATGCCAAAGCTATCTCAACATACCCAAACTATCTCACCGTGCCTAAGCTATTGGAACATGCTCAAACGATGCCAGCATGTATAAACTATCTAAACACGCTCAAACTTTTTAAAAATTCCTAAATTATCTTAAAATGCCCGAACTATCCCAACATGCCCAAACTATATCAACATCACTAAACTATCTCAACATGCCCAAACTTTCACAAAATTCCTAAAATATCTCAACTTGCGTAAACTATCTCAACGTGCTTAAACTTTCTCGAAACGCTTTAATTATCTTAACACACCTAATCTATCTCAGCATGACCAAACAATCTCAATATGCCCAAACTTTCTCAAAATACCTCAATTATCTCAAAATCAAAATTATCTCAGCATACCCAAACTATCTCGATATGCTGAAACTATCTTATCATACCCAAACTATCCAACATGACCAAACAACCACAGCAAGCTCAACTCTCTCAACATGCCCAAAATATCACAGCATGCCCAAATTATCTCAAAATACCGAAACAATCACAGCATGCCCAAACTATCTTAAACTGCCGAAACAATCACAGTATACCCAAACTATCTTAAACTGTCCAAACAATCAGTGAATGTCAAAACTATCTCAAAATGCCCAAATTACCTTAACATGCCCAAGCTATATTAAAATGATCAACCTATCATGCCTAAGATACTTTAACATGCCCAAACTATCTCACCATGCCCTAACTATCTCAGCATAACCAAACTTTCTAAACTAGTTGCCACTAACAGAACATGCCTAAACCATATCAGCATGCATAAACTACCTAATGAAATTTCTTTCATTTTTATCAAACAGTTTTTCCTCTAAAAAAAGCAAAATAATTCATTCTGAAGGGGGGGGGGGGGTAACAATAAAAATATTATTATCACGCTTTCGTTTTAGGCATGATTCAATCCACTGACACTGGTCATCATGGATTTGTCATATGCTATTTGCTCAAATCAGTTACTTTAACTAATTATAGGTATTTGTTTCTACACTTTCTCAAAACGCCCAAACTATATCAACATGCCCAAACCTTCTCAAAGTATCTAAATTATCTGAACATACCGAAATTATATCGATTTGCCCAAACTACCTCAACATGTCCAAACTATTGCAACATACCCAAAAAATCACAGTAGGCCCAAACTTTCTTAACATGGCCAGAAAATCACAGCATGCCCAAGCTATCTCAACATGTCCAAAAAATCACAGCATGCCCAAACTATTTCAACATGTCCAAACTATCTCAACATGACCAAACTCTCAACATTCCCAAGTTATATCAATATGCCAAAATTATCTCAACATGCCCAAACTATCTCAACATGTCCAAACCTGATCAAAATGCCAAAACTTTCTCAACATTTGTTTTTTTTCGTATATTTTAATAGAGCATAGTTTCAGGAAAAATTTGTTTTCAATTTCAGGAAGCGTGTTAAATAAAATCTTGTAAAAATCTTAAAAGGATCAAGGGTCAAGTTTTACAGATGACCGTTTAAAAATTAGTATTCACAAATGTCACAGGGCAAATATGAAGGGTCAAAGGTCTGGTTTTAAAGGTCAAAGGCTAACAAATAGGGGCTTATAGATCACGGGTCAAAGGTCAGTTCAACAATTCCAAGTGTGGTTTGTTTTTCACAGTATTTACACAGATCATCTACAAATCACTTTGTGTATTTTAAAAGTAATAAAATTAAAATTTAATGTTTATTTAAATTAGTATTCCTGAATTTATAAAGAATCTAAATTCTCATTTAATTATCCGCAGGCTTCACAGTCATTGTTGTATTTCCCTCTTTTTCAATTTATTTTATTTTTCTCTTAAATGCGAATTTAATTAATAGAAGCCCATAAGAAAATATATTTTTGTCTGATAATTAATTCTTTCAAACTAAAACGTCTAATATTATATTTTTAGTTTTAAATTGAGCAAATTTTTTAAGAAAATTAATATTGTCAGTTAAAAATTCATATTTCTAGTTTGAATTTATTTTGTTCCTGGCATATTCACCTATTTTGTTAAACAATTATTTTTTGTTAAAAAAATTAATCGTTTTAAATAAATATGAAACTTTTGCATTTTGGTAGAAAGTCTGTATTTATAAATTTTATAAAAAATTGATCTGTTTGTTCAAAATTTATTTTTGTATTTGAAAATTAATCTTTTTAAATAAAAATGAAACAATTTAATTCGTGGTTAAAATTGTAAATTCTTTAAGTACAAATTTTGTTTATTGTTTGAGGATTCGTAATTTTGGTTGAAAATTCATTTTTTCGGAAGCTTGACTATTTTTTTGGAAATGATGTTTTTTTGTATACTAGAAAATTATTTTTCTTAAATGAAGATTTGTGTAGTTAAAAATTTGTTTCTTTATGTTTAAAATCCGTCCTTTATAGCGGCGAAAAATTATCTTCTTAGTTGAAAATTGTATTTTTTTTGTTCCATTTTAAACTCCAAACGATCCAGATAATTTTCTCATGATAATTACAAATTTATATATATATATAAATTTTATTGAAGAAAGCATACATAAATAAACAAATTAATATTTTTTTAGAACTTTGGGTACAAATGAATAAAAATTAATTTTTATTAAATTACTTCGTAATGCCACAAAGAAACTTTTTAGTACTATTACCAATGAATCCAAAAATTTAAATTTTTCGGCGCACCCCACTGTAAATCTCTGTAAATAATTATCATTTGATCTTAAAATAATAGGGATTTAAAAAAATAATTAAAAAATAGAATAAAAGATTAATTTTGAATAAACTGTTGCGAAAGGGTTGTCGAATAAAAAATGTGTGAAGAGCATACAAAATTAAAAACAAAAATAAATTTTTTCTGTTGAAACTTAAGGTACAAGTGAAAAAAGTTTAGTTTTTTTTCAATTAGTTCGTAATGCAGTAAAGAAAGTTTTAAGTACAATTACCAATAAATCCAATTATTTAAATTTCTCGGTCCACTCTACTGTAAATCTCAACAACAAATAATAATCTGACCCTAAAATAATTGGTTTATTCAGAAAATAATAAAAAAAGCAGAAGAGAAGATAAATGTTTAATCAACTTCAGAGCGAAGACTGTCAAATAAAAATTGAACAAGTGGAACTTGGTAAGAGAGGCAGTAAGCTCATTAAAATTTGATCGAATTCCTTTTTAAGATCTCTATAGCGAATTTTCGTAGCAACGAATTCAGAATTGAACAAAGGTACAGTCAACCGCGATCTTTTTGAATCCTTGGGTTGGTCCAGACTTCAGACATCAGAGGGCTCCAGCACGAGGGTCGACCCGATTTTTTTTCTGCATTCGCCCGTACAGAATATACTTCATTATTGCGAGAGTTGAAATTTGAATAAAAAAGGGAGCTGTGAGTGCGCACAAGCCTCGACATCTGTCGTTGCGAGATGCAAATTAGTTAACCGAACCAGAGAGAACTCGTCGCCGACTTGTTCACTCCTCTCAAAAGGATGAAACGAAAAATAAAAATAAAAATAAAATTATTTGAATCTTTTCGTTATATATCTAGTTCCAAGATTGTGCACTTGGTATAAAAAGCATCTTCCTTTAATAAGATTCTTCGGCATCATAGAGCAAAAAGAGCTCAAAAAAGGGGCAAAAAGGGCTAAACAAATTTGTGAAATGTTTCTGAAAGCTTTGGATATCTTTGCGAAATATTTAAATAATTTTTTAACATTTTTTAAGTTATTGAAACGTTTGGGAAATTATTGAAATCTATGCCATCTTAGTGAAATATTTGAAATCTATCTGGAATTTTTGCTAAACCTCTAAAATCCTTATGAAATTTTTAAGAAATCTTTACGAAATATTTAAAATGATTATTATAATTTGCAAAAATTTTTTAATGATTGGAAAATCATTCAAATCTTTCCGAAATCTTTGGGAAATCACTGAAATCTTTTTGAAATCTTTGGAATCTTTGGGAAATCATTTAAACCCTTTTAACAATGTTTGTGAAATTTTGCTGACAATTTAAACATTTTTGCGACATATTAAAAATATTTGTAAAATTATTGAAATATATGGGCGATCATTTAAATCTTTCTGACATATGTGGGAAATCATTGAAATGTTTGTTAAATGTTTGGGAAATCATTCAAATTATGTTGAAACCTTTTAAAAATCTTTGCGAAATATTTAAAATCGTTGTAAGATCTTCGAGATATCACTCAAATTTTTTTAAAATCTTTGTGAAATATTTTTGAAAGCTTTGGAAAATCATTGAAATCTTTGTGAAATCTTTGTGAAATATTTTAAAACTTTTGGCAAACTATTTAAATACTTCTGAAGTATGGGTAAGATCTTTCTCAAAGTTTTCGAAATCCTTGCGACATATTAAAAATATTTCGTAATATTTTTAATATTATTGAAATGTTAAGGAAATCATTGAAATCTATCTAAAATCTTTGTGAAATCATTCTGAAATCTTTGTGAAATCTTTCTGAAAGCTTTCGACATCTTTCTGACATATTTGAAATATTTTGTAATATTTGTGAAATGATTGAAGAATTTATTTAGGAAATATTTAAAATGTTTAATAATATCTGTGAAAATATTGAAATGATTGTAAAATCATTTAAATCTTTGTAAAATCGTTGGGAAATCTCTGAAATCTTTATAAAATCTTTGACGTTTTGGAAAAAATATTTGTAATCCTTCTGAAATAATTTAAATCCTTTTGAATTTTTTGTGAAATCTTGCTGACAGATTGGGAAATGCTTAGGAATATTTAAAATATTTGGTAATATTTGCAAGATTATTGAGATATTTGGGAAATCATTGAAATATTTCTGAAATTTGTGGAAAATCATTGAAATGTTTGTCAAATCTTTGAAAAATCATAAAAATCTTTTTGAAACTTGTTTAAAATCTCTGCATGATATTTGAAACCTCTGTGAAATCTTTGGGAAATCTTCTAAATCTTTTTGAAACTTTTTTGAAATCTTTCTGAAAATTTTGGAAATTCTTAGTATGTATGAAAAATATTTGGCCGTTTGAAGTATTTATGAAATCTTTCTGAAAGCTTTGAAAATCCTTGCGACATATTAAAAATATTTCGTAATATTTTTTATATTATTGAAATGTTTAGTAAATCAGTGAAATCTATCTGAAATCTTTGGGAAATAATTAAAATCCTGTCAAAATCTTTGAGAAATCCTTCTGATAGCTTTGGATATCTTTGCGACATATTTAAAATATTTTGAAATATTTGTGAAATTATTGAAAAGTTTGGGAAATCATCGAAATCTTTGGGAAATCATTAAAATCTTTGCGAATTGTTTTAAATCTATCTGGAATTGTTGCGAAGCCTTAAAATCTTTATAAAATCTTTGGGAAATATTTACGAAAATTTAAAATGTTTAATAATATCTGTGAAATTATTAAAATGATTGGGGAATCATTCAAATCTTTCTGAAATCTTTGGGAAATTACTGAAATCTTTGGGAAATTACTGAAATCTTTGCGAAATCTTTATGAAATCTTTGCAGTCTTAAGAAAGTATTTGGAATCTTTGGGAAATAATTTAAATCCTTTGAAGTCTTTTTGAAATCTTGCTGACAGATTTGGAAATGATTGCGACATATTTAAAATATTTGGTAATATTTGCAAGATTATTGAAATATTTGGGAAATCATTGACATCTTTTTGAAAGCTTTGGAAATCACTGAAATCTTTGCGAAATATTTGTAAAATATTTGAAATATTTCGGAACGCATTCAAACTTTTTCTAAACCTTTTTGAAATCTTTGCGAAATATTTTATATCTTTGTGAAATCTTTCGGAAATCATTGAAATTCTTGTGAAATCTTTGTGAAATCTTTCTGAAAGCTTTAGGTTATCATTGAAACCTTTGCGAAATAGTTGTGAAATATTTTAAAACTTTGTGAAATCTGTCGGAAAGCATTTCAATCCTTCTGAAATCTTTGTTAAATCTTTGTGAAAGCTTTGGAAATCCGTTCGACGTGTTACAAATTTTGGGTAATATTTTTAATATTATTGGAATGCTTAGGAAATCGTGGAAATCTATCTGAAATCTTTGGGAAATAATTCAAATCCTTTTGAAATCTTTTTGAAATCTGTCTGAAAGGTATGGAAATCTTTTCGGCATATTTGCGAAAGGTTTCAAACCTTTGGGAAATCTTTGGAAAATCATTCAAATCCTTCTGAAAATTTTGTCAAATCTTTCTGAAAGTTTTGAAAATCCTTATGATATATTAAAAATATTGGGCAAAATTTGTCAAATTATTTAAATGATTGGAAAATCATTGTAATCTGTCTGAAATCATTTAGAAATAATTCAAATGCTTTCGTAATCTTTATGAAATATTTGTGAAAGCTTTGGAAATCCTTGCGACATGTTACAAATTTTTGGAAATCTATCTAATATTTTCGAAATGTTTAGGAAATCATGGAAATCTATCTGAAATCTTTGGGAAATAATTTAAATCCTTTTGAAATGTTTTTGAAATCTGTCTGAAAGCTTTGGAAATCTTTGCGACATATTAAAAATATTTAATAATATTTGTGAATTTATTATAATGCCTGGGAAATAATTGAAAAATTTTTTTTCTGAAAGGAGAGGAAAAGTAGGGGAGAGATTAAACGCTTATTTTGAGATTAAGAAAAAAAGAAACAATTTTTCAATAACTATTTACAAACACTATTAACACTTTTTGACAGTTTTTTAGCTATGATACTATATATCTAATATTTCGAAAAAAAAAATTACAGCGTAGACATTATGTGCTTAAAATTGTGACGAATTCCTGAAAATAAAACCAAGAATCTAAAGACAAAATTTGGAAAAACACCATAAAATGTTTGTATTGAAATCTGAAAACAAGAATTAAAATAAAATTTTCTCATAAAAAAATCCTTTTTATTTTGGATAGAAATAAGAAGATGAGAATTATTATGAGTGCCAAAACGTTGGTGATTATTTTTTACAAATGTTTTTAATTGTGTTTTGATAATAATAATTTTTTAAAAAGTTGAAAGAAGTAAAGAATTAAAGAAGAGAAAGAAGGGAATTTGGTTGGTTGCCTTCTGATTTTTCTTTTCTCTGTTTTTAGTTAAAAACAATTTTGCAATAATAACAACTAATTTTTAAATCAAAGAAATGAACTTTGAACACAAAAGATTATTTTCTACAAAAAAGATTATTTAAATTAAATCAATAATATTTCATGAATTTAAATAGTTTAAAATAGATAATAATAATAATTAAACGAAAATAATAAAAAAGAGAAATAAGGGGATTTATTTGGTTGCCTTCTCATTTTCATTTTTTTGTTTTCATTTTTGTCTAAAAGAAAAAGGAATCTTTTTTTCTTTTCTTTGTTTGGGCAAAATTTTTTTTCTACATTTAAATAGAAACATTTTATGGTATTTGTCATAATTTCGTCGTTGAATTCTTGGTTTTATTTTCAATAATTCTTCACATTAACTTGATTATTGGACGTTAAATAGGATTTTAAATTTGATTTTTAACTCATTTAAATTTTTTTAAATCTCAGAATTTTCCTCGAATTAAAAAGGTTTTTTTGTTGAAATGTTGAACCAATATCGATTCATTTTCAACCAAACGGTTAAATTGTTTGTCGAAAATATTAGCTTTCCACAAAACAGTTTAGTTTAATTTTAAACTAAATACTGAAATTTTCAAACAACATTATAAGTTTTTCAACAAACCGATTAATTTGAACAGATTAAATCATTTTTCACTAAATATTTTGAACCATGAATATAATGTTAGTCTACATTTTACTTTATTTATTTTTTACATCAATAATTTCTTTGCTTTCAAAAATTGTTAACTAAATACATGAAATTTCAACAAAATATTAATATTCTAACAAAAAACATCATTTTAAACAAAATACAAGATTTTGAACGACATATTTTAATTTTTAGTGGAATTTTCAACCTAATACTTGAATTTTCAACCAAAAGGGCACACACAAGATTAATATTCTAACAGAATAGACAAAATTTTAATAAAATAGTGAAATTTTCAAACAAATACTTAAATTTTCCAACTGAATTAGAATGATTCTTTTACAAAAAAAAAATAATTAAATTAAATGAATGATATTCAAACAATTTAAATTGATTGAAACAGAAGTTGAATTTGTCATCCAGAAGATTAATTTTCTACTAACAAAAATTAATGAAATCAAAATATTTTAAAATAATTAAAATAAAAGCTGAATTTGTCACCAAGAAAATTAATTTTCTATCACAAAAAAACAAAGCTATTCATGTGAAGCAGCTAAAGTTCTGTAAATATTTTGAAAAGTTCAATCGAATAAGTGCGTTGTTTTCTGTGTGATTTCGCCTGATAAAGTCAATTTTTTATTCGGATTTGTTTCGTGTGCGTGATAGCATGAAATTTGTAAACATTCGTAATGGTCCTGAGTCGGTACCAAACAGATGGACCTGAGGCGGTACTTTTTTGTTGTTTCTTCTGTTGTTATGTTGTTTTGCTGTGTTTTAATTCCATGTCACTCGCCTCTTGTTATTTTTTAAATTGGTTTTGTTTTGAAAGCACGTTGCTTGTCGCTGGTAGATGTCCTTTTATTTTCTGTTTTCTATTTGACTTTTCGCTGATTGTATTTTACAATATTTTACAAGCTTTTTTGTGGCAAATTGTTTAAATTTGTCCATTTTGTCTTAAACCTTACAAAAACTGTCTTCTTTCTTGCATTTGAGCGGGAAAAATATGTGCCGACTCAGGACCAGGAGTGCCCGTTTAGGACCACCATTTTGAGAAGTAGAAAAAATCGAGTTCTTCACTTGGTGCTGCATTGTGACCACATAAATGCATCCACAATGCTCAAAATAACATATATAACTGCAGATAAAGAAAAATAGATAAAAAATAACAATAAAAAAATAAATAAAAATAAAATAAACATAAAAAATGCGATGCCGACTTAGGACCACTATTACCTATTTATTGCAATTTGCTATTTATTGTTTATTTATTACGAATTTCCAAGAAAATACAAGAACTTTCAACCAAAAAGTTGAATCTTCAGCTAAACTATATTTATTTTCAACAAAAAAAGAATGAAAAATTAAAATTTTTGACCAAAAATGGAACAGCAAAATTTTTATTTATCAAAGTAGTTTTTCAACCAAAGAGAAAAAACCAACGATTAATTTATTACAAAAAAAAGAATTTTCAATAAAATTCAAGATTTCTCGACCTAAAAGTTGAATTTTTAGGAAAGAAAGATTTTTTAATTTTTAAGAAACCAGTTCAAATTCAAAACACAGTTGTTACAATTTTAAATAAAAAGATAATTTTTCGAACAAAATAATTAATTTTGCACCGTAAAGAACGAAGTTTGATTTAAACTCAAGAATTCTCAACCAAAAAGTTGGATTTATAAAAAAAAGATTGGTTTACTACAAAAAAAATTAATTTTTAATAAAATTCAAGTTTTATAAACAGAATAATTGAGTTTTCAACTGAAAAAGATGAATTGTTTAATAATAAGATTAATTTTTTACCCCAAAAAAAAAAAAACAGATTTTTAATCATATTCAATAATTCTCTACCCAAAAGTTGGATTTTCTACCACAAACATATTTGTTTTTACCAGAATTCAAGCATTGTAAACCAAAAAGTTGAAGTTTCTACTAAAAAAGATTAACTTTAAAAAAAAAAAGATTAATTTACTAAAAAAAAGACGAGTATTCAACAAACTTCAAACTTAAGAATTTTCAACCAAAAAGTGGAATTCATAAACAAAAAGATTGATTTACTACAAAAAATGAATTTTAAATAAAACTTGAGTTTTTTTGTCGAAAAAAACGAATTTTTAATAAAATTCAAGAATTCTTTATTAAGAAATTGAATATTCAACTAAAATATATGAATTTTTCTACTGAAAGTCTAATTTACTGCTAAAAAGGACGAATTTTGATTAAAATTTAAGACTTCTCAACCAAAAAGGTGAAGTTTCAACTAACAAAGATGAATTATGAAACAAAAAGATTTTCTTTAATTTTCTACTATTCCTACCGGAAAAAGATTAGTTTTTAATAAATTTCAAGACTTCTTAATCAAAAATTTTAACTGTTAACTGAAAAAGATGAATTTTTATACAAAAAGATTAAGGAGGAACACCACTGTGAAAGCGTGAAAATTAAGTGATTTTAATTTTTTTTTGTAGGTAGACATAATTATTTGAGTTTCATACAAATAATAATTCATTTTCCTGGTAACAACGATACAGCAGTAAAACCTTACCTGAAAACAAAAAACCAAAAATTTTATTAATCTGCACAACAATGTCTATCGTTGTACGTAGCGATTTATTTTATTTTATTTTTTTGAGGAAATCGCGTCGGTTTGAACAATTAGTTCATTTTTTGACCCTGTTTATTTAAAGGGCTTGAAAAAATATTAATTTTCAGAATTTTAAAAATCGGCTACGTACAACCTTAGCCAATAAAAGTACAAAAATTTCAAAAAAAAAAAATAATAATTAAAATCGGTTTATTAGACTTTGAGAAATAAATGCCACCGTGTTAAAAAAAGTCGTTTTGAGAAAACTCGTAACATTTTTATTGCATGTGAGATAGCGCTAGTTGAAATAATATGTAAAATATTAATACTTACATTAAACTGTCTATTCCTTGTATTTTTTTTTATGTATTAGCAGCGGCTAATACAAAGGGAAGCGTTGTAACTCTCTACCTGCACTTATTGTATTGGGTATAACTTCGTCAATTTTTAAGATTTCAAGTTGAAAATTTTTCTACATATTTTTGAATATATATATAATTGAAGAAAATTTAAAAAAAAATCGATTTTTTTTACCAGTCACAGTGGTGTTCCCCCGTAAGTTACTACCAGAAAAAGACGAATTTTTAATCAAATTAAAGAATTCTCAACTAAGATTTTTGATCCAGAAACTTGAATTTTTAACTAAAAACGATGAATTTGTAAACAAAAAGATTATTTCTCAACCGAAATAAACTTATTTTTGATAAAGCCCCCCCCCCCCCTAATGTAGTAACGTAGTTTATGAACGATCCCCAACCATTAGTACTCTTCCCTAATATGGAAAATACACCTTTCACACCAAACCCATATTTCCTCATTGCACATAGTGTTTTGCCCGACGTGATATATCTCTTTTTTACAATCGCGAAAAAGAGTGAAAATATCTGATCACATAAATTTGGTACTCCCTCCTCGTTTATAAAAGACTAAGCGAATCTAATCGCGATCCTGGGTCGACGCGACAGCAACAAGTGGCCCTGTCTGATGCTTCTTTACCTAGACTACCGTGTCTACTAGCAATCATGTACTCGTACTTACATCCGTTGGATTTTCGCGTGTGAGTCTCAACTCTGACTTGTGTGCACGTACTCGTATCATTGCGCAAAGTACGAGTGCGCGTAACTACCGGACAGAAAATGTAAAAGGGTGACTCGTTGCATCCCCCGGTTAGTCGTCAGCCGTAACTTCATTTCCCTAGCATCAGTAAGCTCTATCCTATACTCACACACCCTTGCACATTTACTCACACACACCTTCAGATTTATTCACACACACCTTCAGATTTATTCACACACACTTGTATATTTATTCACACACTTGAACATTTGCTTAGGCATTTGTATGCAAGCCTAAGGTTTAAGGCTTATTGGCCTAGGAAAATATGCAAATGTGCAAACAGATAGTCGCTACATTATAAAATGAATAGGCTACACATTTGCACGATGTACACCTGTTTATCTTGAGAAAGATTAACGAGTTCAAGAGCAGACGTTATTTTAGCTACTTGCGAGATTGTAATCGACCCATTCGGATGTATCCTATTTCGAGGGAATTGATCTTATCTTTTAAAAACAACAAATAAACGATGTAATGAGATTTGAATTTCCTGAGAGAAACATTATCTGATCATTATCTCCCCTGGAACAAACTACACGAAATGTTTTCGATTTTTTGCAGAGCAGGGTAGTAAGGGGTCTTCCATTCAATATCGTGCAAATTTTCTCTGTTTTGAAAAATAGGGTGATTTTTTAAGAAATTAGGGGAATAGTAGGGGATTAAATCAATCTAATGAGTTTTAAATTTCTGATCCTCTAAATCGAAATATATTGCATCTTTAATAAAACAGTTCAATTTAAGGGGGTCCCTACCTTTTGGATTTTAACAAATCGATTTTTTAAATTACATTTTCTAAAAGTACAACATTTCAATTCTATGAAAATTTCATAAAGATTCGAGCATTATTTACGGAGATATACCATTTAAAGTGAAGGGGCTTCGTGCGTCAGCACCGAGCGGTGCATACGTCGAATATACTAGTTGCTGTGTTTGTGTTATTTTCTGTAGAGTCCCTTCTTTTTTGGATTTTGACACATCGATTTTTTAAATTGAATTTTCTATAATTATAACGGTTCAAAAGTATTCTCTGAAAATTTCATAAAGATTCGAGCATTATTTACGAAGATATACCATTTAAAGCGAAGGGGCTTCGTGCATCAGCACCGAGCCGTGCATACGTCGAATATACTACTATAGTTGCTGTGTTTGTGTTATTTTCTGTAGAGTGCCTCCTTTTTTGGATTTTGACACATCGATTTTTTAAATTGAATTTTATATAATTATAACGGTTCAAAAGTATTCTTTGAAAATTTCATAAAGATTCGAGCATTATTTACGGAGATATACCATTTAAAGTGAAAGGGCTTCGTGCGTAAGCACCAAGCCGTGCACAAATTTTTCAGAAAATTATTAAATGCTCAAAAAAAACGAGAAATTTTCAACAAACAAAATTTTTTGTGCTAAATAGTTGAATTATCATCTGAAAAATTAAAATATTTAATTTAAACAGGCAGATAGCTTTTAACCAAAAAGGATATATTCTTAACCAAAAATAAAAGAATTAAATTTTAAGGAAAAAACTTTGTTTTCAGTTGAAGAAAAACAATTTTCAACAAAATACTTATATATTTAGCTATTTTAAAAACAGTATAATTCAACCAGAAATGTAAATTTATAACCAAATAATTGTATTTTTAACTAAAAATTTTAATTTTTTAGACAATTATAAAACAGTTCAATTATCAGTCAAAATATTAATTTTCAAACAAAGGAAACGAAATTTCAAAAAAAAAAAGATCTGATAACTTTTAAATTTCTTGAGGTCAAGAATTTCATTTCAACAAAATAATTAAATAAGCTGAATATTTGAATTACAAAGATGGAATTTAAACAAAAACGACAAAATTCCTATCAAAAGATCAAATTTAAACAAAATTTAATTATTTTTAATAAGATAATTACATTTTCACCTAAAAAAGATCAGTTTTGACCGGAAATCGAATAGCTGGATTCCCAGTTTAAAAAAATACTTTGCATAAAAAGCGATTTTTTAATCAGTTTAATCAAATAGTAAGAGGCAGATTTTTCAGAAAATTATTAAATCCTCAAAAAAAGATGAGTTTTCAACAAACAAGTTTAATTTTTTACGCAAAAAAAACCAATAATCATCTCAATTAATTAATTTGTTATCAAATAATTTAATTATCATTTAAAAAATATAAATAAATCTACCAAACCGACAAATAAACTTTTAACTAAAAAGGATAAATTTTCAAACAAAAATGAAATACATAGTAAAATTTTAAGGGAAAATCTTTGTTTTTAGTCGAATGATAAACCCATAAATCCTTAACCAAAAAAATAAACTTTTAACAGAAAAATTCTACTTTTAACCAATTAGTTGAATTTTGAACAACAGAACATTAATTTTCAATAAAAAATATGATAATTGATATTTAAACCAAAAAAAGATTTTAATTTTAAATAAAAAACAATTGAATTCAAACAGAAATCTAAATTTTCAACCAAATAATTATATTTGTATTTAAAAATGTTAATTTTTTGACCATATATGGAACTTTTACATTATCAGTTGAAATATTAATTTTTAACCAAAAAGGAAAAAAATTCAGCAAAATAGTTCAAATTTCAACCAAAGACATTAATTTTAAACTAAAATAATAAATCTTCAGAAACAAAATGCATATATGTTCAACTGAAAAATATGTAAAATGGTAAATATTTGGATTGTGAATCAAAAAATTGAATTTTCAATGAGAAAATATCAATGTATAATTAGAAAATATCAATTTTAAATCCGAAAAATTAATATCAACAAAAAGTAAAATAGTTACATTTTGTACATTTTCAATTTTCTACGATTTTCTACAATACAGTTGCAATTGCAACCCGAGGAAATAATTTTTTTAAAGTGATTTTTCTACTAAATAATTCAATTTAAGAAAATTAGTCCAATTTTTAATCCAATAATTGAATTTCCTACTAAAATTGTTTCCGCAAAAAATAAACAGGTTATAAACGAGTAGTTACATTTTTCATCAGAAGGTTGAATTATGTGAAAAGAAAATTAATGTCCTACCGAAAAAATGAAAATTTTGAAAAATTTATTAATTTTGAAATACAGAAATTGAATCTTGGGTTAAAAAATATAAATTTTAATTTAAAAATATGAATTTTCAACTAAAATAAAAAAGTTACATTTTCAGTTAACAAAATTGATTTTCAACAAAAAAAGGCATTTTTAACTACAAGACATAAGTTTTCAATGAAAAATGAAATACTTAAATTATTAGTTAAAATAAATCATTTTCGCCCAAAATTAAAACGAATTTTCAACAAAATCGTTACATCTTCGAACACAGTAATGAATCTCTAACACAACAATGATTTTTTAACAAATTAGTTCAACTTACAACCAGGTATTCAAATTTTCCCTAAAGAAGACGTCTTCTTAAGAAAATAGTTGCATTTTCAACAATATGATTGAATTTTCAAACAAATAATGACATTCACAGCCACAAAGGTAAATTCCGAACGAAAAATATAATTTAAGACTTTTCAACCAAGAAAGACACAAATTTGGAATAAATTAAATTAATTTTTAATCAAGCAGATGAATTTTTAATCAAATAAGATTTTGTCCCAAAACGCAGAAGTTAAATGTGTTGTTTGTGAAACTAATTTTTAGCCAAACATGACACAAATGTTTAACAACGTCGTTGAATTTTCAACCACAGAGAAGAATCCTCAGCCTTTCAACCACAGAGAAGAATCCTCAGCCAAAAAAATTATTTTTTAAAACATGACTTCAGCTTGCAACCAAGCAGATGAATTTTTAACGCAAGGTATTAATTTTAAACATCATATTTTCATTATCAACAAAATAATTAAATTTATAAACAAGCAGTGGAATTTCTAACCAAACGAGATGAATTCTGAACCAATGTTGCGGAAAAAAATTGAAAAAAAAATCGAAATTCGCAGGCAGGTACGATCGAACCTCACCCACCAAACTCTAATTCGATTGGGTTACTACTAATTTGAGCTTGATGCAGTTTCCCCAGAGTATGGAATACATTCATAAGAAAAATATTTCACGCCCCAATTATTCCCCATTTAAGCAAAAAGCGTAAAAGAAGTATATAAGTATGGCCGTGCGGTCTCATAGACCGCACCATGCTTCTGATATGTTCTTCTCTGTCTGTACTGGTGTAAAAGATTACTCATAATAAGAGTTCAAAGTTGATTATTTTCTCACTTATTTCAATTACTTTCATATAAAGTGCAGGAATAAATTACTGAATTTACAGAGGTCGATCTGAAACTCATGAATGTCAAGAATATTTTTCTTAGCCTGATGCATTGTTCTTGCACAT
Source organism: Belonocnema kinseyi (assembly GCF_010883055.1). Taxonomy (NCBI): domain Eukaryota; kingdom Metazoa; phylum Arthropoda; class Insecta; order Hymenoptera; family Cynipidae; genus Belonocnema; species Belonocnema kinseyi. The sequence continues at coordinate 140,509,098 of NC_046659.1, read as the reverse complement.
ATTAGTTCAATGCACAGCACATGTAAGGCAGATCAAGCTCTATCTGATGAATTCTCTTTGAAGCAGCCTGCGCATGAATATATAAGCCTTAAGGGTGGCCACTACTAACATCACTGAACTAAATAGTACATGCATGCATTTCCAGGGTTCAAAGCGACGATTGCCATAATTTGCCTTTAAGCGAATTATATCCACTCAGTGGTCCGATCCGATCTCCCTTGCCACGTTATATCATATCGAGAACCTTGGCTATTTCTCTATGGAATTACTTCAAGATAGAAAATGATCAAGTCTTAGCGATAGTTAATAAACTACGTTACCAATTTCGGAAGAAGGGGGGGGGGGTTAAGATAAATACTAGGTTTTGGTAACAAGGGGAGGGGGTAAAGCAAGTAGCGTTAAAAACTTAGGGAGCGCTCATTAGTATATTTCCTTATGATAACTTTTTAAATTAAGTAATAAAACTCAATAGGAAAATCTAAATATTTGTGGTTGACATTCCAGTAATGAGAGGTTTGTTAAGAATCAGTTGTAGAGGAAGCAATGTTTGATAAAAATGAAATAAATTTGTGGCGACACTTTGGGCATGTTGAGATGGTTTGGGTACGCTGTAATTGTCTGGGCATGATAAGATAGTTTGGAAATGCTGCAGTAGTTTGGGCATGTTGAGTAGTTTGGGTATGCTGTAATTTTTGGGGCATGTTCAGATAGTTTGAGCACATTGCATTAGTGTAGGCATATTGAGATAGTTTGGGCAATTTGAGATAGTTTGGGCATTTTGGGAGATTAAAAAAATGGATAAAGGAAAAACAATATTTAGGTAAAGTAAATTGTAAAGACAAATAGTTTATGAGAAATTTATGACGGAGCATAGAATTATATAGCATTTATCAGTACATTTCCTCTTGATAAAATGAAATCAATTGATAGAACCCAATAGGAAAATCCAAATATTTGTGGGTGACATGTCAGTAACGAAAGGATTGTTAAAAATGTGGTATAGAGGAAACACTTAAAAAAAAGGTGATAAATTTGTAGAGATAGTTTTGGCATTTGAGATTTTTGGGGCATGCTGTGATCGTTTGGGCATATTGCAAGTGTTTCGGCATGTTAAGATAGTTTGGGCATGTTGCAATAGTTTAGGGATGTTCAGATAGTTTAGGCAAGTTCAGCTAGTTTGGGCAAATTCCCAGAATGAAACAAGAATTACTAAAGAAAAAAACGTATTTAGATCAAATGAATGGTTGCGACAAATAGTTTGTAAGAAATGCATGACGAAGCATATCATTAGATAGCATTAATCAGTATATTTCTGCATGACAAATTTGAAATTCACTAATAGAATCCAATAGGAACATCCAAAAATGTGTGTTTGACATGTAAGTAACGGGAGGTGTGTTAAGAATGTGGTGTCGAGGAAACACTGCTGGGTAAAAATTAAAGATATGGTGTAGATAGTCTGGGCATGTTGAGATGGTTTGGGAATGCTGTGATTTTTTGGGCATGTTGAGATAGTTTGGGAATGTTGCAATAGTTTAAGCATGTTGAGATAGTTTGGGCAAGTTGAGATAGCTTGGGCATGTTGCTATAGTTTAGGTATGCTGTAATTGTTTGGGCTTGTTGAGATAGTTTGGGCATGTTGCAATAGTTTAGGCATGCTCAGAGAATAAAACAAGAACGACAAAAAACATATTTAGCCAAAGTAAATGTCAGCAACAAATAGTATATCAGAAATACATGATGTAGCATAGAAGTAGATTGCATTTACCTGTTCATTTTCTTGTGATAAAGTGAAATTTATTATTATAACCCACTAGGAAAACCCACATATTTGTGGTTAACATGTCAATAACGAGATGTTTGTTAAGAATGTGGTGTAGAGGTAACAGTATTCGATAAAAATGCAATATATTTTGTGGAGATACCTTGGGTCTGTTGAACTCGTTTGGGCATGCTGCGCTTGTTTGGGCATGTTGTAATAGTTGAGGCAACTTAAGATAGTTTGTTAATAGAACCCAATAGGAAAATTTGAATATTTCTCGTTGACATGTCAGTAATGAGAGGTTTGTTAAGAATATGCTGTAGACGTAATACTGTTTGATACAAATTAAATAAATGTTGTAAAGATAGTTTGGGATGTTGAGATGGTTTGGGCATGTTGCGCTTGTTTGGACATGTTGAGATATTTTTTGGATCTTTTAATAGTTTGGGCATGTTAAGATAGTTTGGGAGTGCTGTGATTGTTTGGGCATGCTGCAATAATTGAGACAACTTAGGATAGTTTGGGCAGCGTTAGATAGTTTGGACATCTTGAAAGAATGAAATAAGAACGACTAAAGAAAATACTTATCAAGGTGAAGTAAATGGTAAATTTACATGATGACTTTGTATTTAAATGAAAAAAAACGAGAATTCTAGATTATTATAAAAAGATATACCCCCCCCCCCCCCCCCCCCCCCCCCCCCCTCGCCCCCTTAATCTACCTCTTTCATTGAATTCCTTGATTCCCGACAACACAAGAAGGCTATAGAGCCAAATGAGTACCCTTATCATGAAAGGGAATGGCTTGAATGGTATGACAATACTGATAATATATTTTAATATATATTTCTTGTTTGGCTGAAAATCTAGCTTTTGGACGAAAATTCGTCTTTTTGGTTTAAAATTCTTTTTTTTTCGGTTAAAAGTTGAAATAATTGGTTAAAAATGAACTATTTAGTTTACAGATTCATTATTGTAGTTAAAAATTCAATCTTTAAATGAAAATTTAACTTTCTTTTAATTTAATTATTTTTGTTAAAAATTAAACTTTTTTATTATAAGTTTGCCATATTAGTAGAAAATTAATCAATGCAGTTTCAAAATTGAACTTTTTGTAGATAATTCTTCTTCTTTGTTTAAAATAGGCTTAATTGGTTAAAATTTGAACTACATTGTTAAAAATTCATTTTTCAGGTTGCTTACACATTATTTCAATTAAAATTTTATGTCTTCGATTGAAAATTTAGACTGTTTGTTTTAAAAATCATGTATTTCATTGAAAAATCATCTTTTTTGCTTTAAAATGAACCTTTTTCTTTGAAAATTCATCTTTTTGGTTAAAAATTAATATTTGTACCTTCAAATTTTTAACAATTAAAAAAAATTTTATTTTACCTTGAAAGTTTCATTATTCTTCTAAAATTTGAACTCTTTGTTTGAAAACTTGCCTTTTTTGTTGTTAATTTACTTTTTTTTTGGTCCTTGAAAAATCAAATTTTTTTTTAAGTTTGATGTTCTTTATTTAATTCGAGTATTTGGAGAGACTATTTTTTCACCTTTGTGCATAAGAAATTCCAGTATTTGGTTAAAAATTCAACCATTTTTTTTTATTAAATTTACTTTTTTTTTTTTTAAATTAAACTACACTCTTAAAAATGTTTGGAGTTCTACCACACATACTAAGCACATTAAAGTGTTTGTAAGACGAAAATTGTGCCCAAGGAAATTACCATCAGACAAAATTACTTAAAACGGTGAGTCAACGATCCGGGTGCACCGGGTCGAGCACCAAGTAGTTTCATACGTATTCTACGAGAACTTTAAAAAAAAGTGAATTTTGTGAATAATGAAAATAGATCAAAATGGTTAGTTGACGATCCGAGTGCACCAGGTCGCACCCCAGATATCTGAGCACGTATTCTACGAGAACTTTTTAAAAATTTAGATTGTTTCAGCAGCCCAAATTACTCAAAATTATGAGTCAACGATGCGGATGCACTAGGTCGGGCAACACGTAGTTTAATACGTCTTTGACGAGAATGTTTTAAAAATTTAGATTGTTCAAATAGACAAAATTACTAAAAATTGTGAGCCGACAATCCGGGTGCACCGAGTCGAGCAGCCGGTAGTTTAATACGTATTCTGCGAGAACTTTTAAAAAAATTTAATTTTGTGAATA